>NC_051180.1:101698412-101758648 GCF_013339695.2 Rhipicephalus sanguineus | reverse complement strand
GAAAGTCCAAACAAAGAAACAGACAAAGCTCAAGGGAAACTAGGAGAAAGTAACAAGACGCAATTGAAATCGACAAACGCAAGGTAAAAATAAAAGATAATTGCGAAACATGATGCTGCAAAGACCGTACATTGCGTGAGCAGTCGCTGCACTTCGGGATTTCCGCTTCCCTTCCGTTCTGTAGCGTGTCTTACTTCTTACGCCGGGGTTCTGGAATATCCCGCTTTCAGCGCGATTCGCGAACGATGCTTGTCCCGCTGCGTAGCGACGCTATACACGCCCTCCGGCAGAGCCTACGCGAAGATTCGCTTTAGCGACAGCAATTTTCAAGGCGTGCCCATGGGCAACCAGCATCACCTTTTCTTTTTTTCCCCCTCGTTGCCGCATTTACTGTGGGCGTCGCCGGAGTTATCTTGTGGCGACCCAAATGCCGGGTCGTTTCCCCCGAATCCGCTTTTTTCATTACGCTCTTTCCAGTATTATCTTGCTTTTAATTCTTCGAAACGCTTCCCCGTCCGCAATTTGATTTTACTTCCAATTGGACCTTTTTTATCGCCCTTTCTTCCTCTATCATCCACCTTCTTATTCGATGCTCACACTCCCCCCTCTAGAGATTCGCGAGTCGTTTAAGACCCTGTCCTTTTCACCCCCATTAGAGTGCTTTTCAGTATCGCCAGCCAGTTGGCCAGGGGTGCTTGTAGAGGGGGTCTTTCTTGGCCCATTTTCGTGATACCTTATACGACGGTCTTCCCTTAATTTTTCCTCCTGGCTGGTTTATTTTTTGCTCTTGTTTTTTCAACTAAGTCTCGTCTCCTACGGCGCCGTCTCAGTTTCTGCACATTCGACTGAATGCTTTACCCCGTATTCACAAACGCTCCTCGACTCGACCCTTCACTCAACGCTCCTTAAGGGCTGTTTTCCAATTCACAAATCGCCCTTCAGTCTAAATGCTCCTCGGCTGGAGGAAATATCGAGCGTTTTACTTATGATAGTCAAGTAGCGCCGTATCTACCTTGGATCGGTCCTTGAGTGAAGTTTTCCTGCGTCAGCATGGCATCCATGCGGAGCGTCGCTCGCTTCTAGAGAATTTCCCGATGAATCAAGCTGCCGCCGCCTCTTTCTTTCGACAGTGAAAGTGCGCATTTAATCTGGTGCTGTCTTCGAGTAATTCGCAACGGCTCAGTTATACTGTGGCCACTGTGGCACCGAGAGAGAGGGCATGATGTCAAGAGGACCGCTCAGCGGCGCCGAGAGGGTCGGGCATGACGTCAGAGGGACCGCGCTCTTGTGTCGTGATGTGCTGCATTCCGTGCATGAGCCAGTGGAATACCTGCCTTCGGATAGTCGTCGTGCGAGTGCTCCAAGTCTTACCATGGTTGCCAGTGCTTTCACGTGTATTTCGACGAAGACCGTACACCGCATCAGTTCAATCCCGGTGCGAAAAGCTTTACAGTTAGCGGAAGGAAAGTGTAATAGCGACCGTTTTTTCTAATTAATGGGTGAATTTTTCATGCTAGCTTCATGGACTTGACTATTCATGGGCCGCACACCCGAGTGGCTTTCACTCAGGTAAAGCTTCGCCGAAGCTTTACTTGAATAGAAGCCTCGGCCTTACTAAGTGCTTCGCCCCTAAAGTGACCGTCGGCGCCGACAACAAGAGTGGTACGAAAAATTGGACGACGTCCATACGAGACAGCGAACGTGAAATAAAGCACGACAGAACGCATAATAGCAAATTAAAGTAATTACGAGTAAATTGTATGTAGCTGAAATTAATAACTACTAATTAGGGTGAATAGGAAGTAACTGAAAGTAATCTAATGTAATTAGGGCTGCATTGAGAGTAAGTAGGTAATACCAAAAGAAAAATACCTTAGCAAAAATAACTTATAAAATTGGTGGGACCCGCTAAGCTTCGCCTTTAAGAGTTGAAACGCAATAGCGAAAACCGGCCCTAGTGCGCACTTCAACCACTAAGTGCATACTTATTAATGTGTATTGTTACACACACCGCACATAGACACCACGCCGCGCGCGCGCGCGAATGGTACTGTTTTTAATCTAAAGCAAGAGTCGCATGGCCTCCAAGATACACGCCGCGCGCTCGCCATCTCGGAGGCCATGAAGAGTCTCACATGCCTCACAGATGGCAGCATATTATCTGCGTTTGTTGTTTGCTTTTGATATGTTTTCCGCTAGATGGGACATAGTTGTCCATTTTAGAGTTGTTTTGAAAGTTCGTGTGTGTTTTTAGCGGCGATGGCTGCACTATCCCGGCCTTTTTTCGACATAGTTTGATGGCCTCCCAAATGCGCCTACAAATCACCGAATGGGCTCGTTTTCGTCGTGATACCTGTCGAACAAAATGCGTTAAGGGACTCCTTCCACTACATGGCGTTTATGATAGTGTTTTTTCCGAAGCAGCTGCAAGTACATCGTGGCTTGTGGTAGGACACCTGCTTGCCACGCGAACGCCCGGGTTCGATCCTCAATGGGAACCGAATCTTTATTCTTTATTTTGTTTTTTTCTCGATTTTCGCTCACGGTCGAATTTTTCGCTCACAACCAACGGTGGCCGACACCGACGGCGGAATTTCTGCGACACGGAGCTCTCTACCGCTATCCGCGTTAATATACATGACTAAGAAGGGAAAACCGGCGAATGACTAAGCAAACACAAGCAAACAAATGAGATAACTGAGCAAAAAATGATAGGTGATTCAACTCTAAGGCTTTCGTTGTCGAGTCGGCTTAGCATGCGGTAAGGGATCCCGCGAAATTTTTTGTCTACGTTTTTTCCTCACTTTCTGAAAGCAAAACGGCATTCGCATCTCGGTAAAATGAAGCAAATAGAAATGTACTGCTTCCACTTTCATTTAAACTGGGCCAATGGCGGTTGCGAGAATTGCGAAATACCGTATATCTCATCCAGCGAGCCGTTCGAACTACCGCGAGGGTTTCCCTTTTCCCCTCCGTCCTGCATGTATCCCTTCGGGCTTCGCTTCCTGGAGCGATGCTTGAAAGCCGACGCCAGAAGGCTCTCCTATTGATTACCGCGCCTCGTTCTCACCGGAGAGGAGCAGGTCACGTTCGAATAATGGCCGAATTCCGTGGACCATGATAGCGAAGAAAAGGTCTAATTGACCGCTAATGACCACATACCGCAATCTCATGACTCATGTATGCCTTGTCAGCGGATTTTGTGAAGGCCTAAGTCTGTTTCTTTAATGCTTTGTAGGGAGCAAACGAGACCAAAAAACGCACTGTATTTGGACGATACGTTAAGGAGAAATATTTTAAGCTTTACGCAACCGCGGAAAACCATGGATGTTTACATATACTTACTTTAGTCTAGCCTCTTTTGTGCTGGCCCCAGATAATACGATCATATATGGGTTTTTTTTCGTGGCCCCAAATATAAAAAATTAAAACCTTGGAGTACGCTTGAGCATCGTCTTGAAGAGTAGAACGCGATAGCGTAATCGGGCCCCGTGCGCATCGCCTTCTCAATTGCTAGCCTCGCTTTGGTTCTCGGTGCATGCCTCAACCGTGCCGCAAGGAAACGAACGTCTCTGCGCGTAACATTGGCCGTTTCAAACAATCCTAGAATGTCTACTGCACGTACAGTTGCGGAGTGCCACTACGCATAATTATTCCTTTGCGAATCTGCGAAGGCCCCACTACTCGTCCGCAATGGCAACAAGCGAACCGACACACCTGCTCGCTTTGTTGATGCTTTTGCAGCTGATGATGATTAAATATGTCTCAGCGCTTTGGAATGGGTGCGCCTTTAAAACGTCCACTCGTTGCGCAATGCACATGTTTTGACTGCTAGCGCGCTGCATCGATTAGTAAAACTGTAGCAATAAGCGCCGCGGAAGGCAACAATGTCGACGGATTCTTAAAGTACACCTTGACCTGACGAGCGCAATGCATACATTGGGCGTTCACGATCACGTCTGCCGAAATTTGCAACGCTACGCGCCGCGGAAAAGCGCCAAATTTCAAGCTGAACGCTGCTTGCCCTTCCTCTCGCGGGCGCGCGCCCAGAGAATGAGGGGATGACGTACGTAAGGGAATGGCCCTACGTAGATGGTAGCGCTGTGACGTCGGTCCTCTACGTAGACGACTGTGCTCTGACGTCGCCAACAGTAGCACGTGACACTGTGATAATTATTTGACACGACATGTGTAGTCTGTGTAATTGTTGTTTTGAAATAGATGAATAAAACTTGAGAGAAATTAATGAGACACACAAAGGGAATGTGTGCATCTTTTTCATTTTCTTCCCGTGAATTGCAACGAGATGCGGGGCTAATGTTGCCTCCATTTCGCATGCGTTCGTGCCCCCGCGGTTAGCGCATCGAGCAGACGCCAGCCCTTGAACGAAAGTAATGTCCGGCGCGTTCGAGCACTCATTATGCTTATTTATTCTACCGCGTCCAATTAAACGTTAATGCGGCACTGGCTCATGATACCGCCACTCTCGTGCCCGTACAAATGTCGCAACTTTCATGCCCGTCCCGCTGAAACAGGCAAATCAGCACAGAGAACGCCGACACAACGCCCACGGCCGCTACATAAAAGAAAAGGTAGCGGCCGTGCAACGCCGCTCGCCTGCTCGTGCTGGCTCGGGCACGTCATGCGCAAGTGACCATGCATGCGCATGTCGTGTTCATGAGTATGTGTCAAGTGAAGAGGCCAGGGATTTGGCTTGCGAAGGCTACACGGGGCGAGCAGCAAGGGTTTTAAACTCCCCGTCTCGCATCATGGCTTCAGGCGGCTACAAATTATTGTTTTTCTCAGCTCGTAATGGACTGATTTGAAGAATGCTTGCGGCATACTGCTCTTCATTCGACACACAACTTCCGACGTCTGACTAAAATTTGCTATGTGGCCTGGTGAGGGGCTCTTTAAGCTGAGGCAATGTCCCGCGCCGTAAGCGTAACCTTAGTTCCAGAGGCGACCGCTACAGGCGCGGCTCGCGCGAATGCGAAGTCTTCTTCCTCCTGTTCTTCGAGCGCCATCATGATTGTATTAACGCAGGCAAACCACATATAGCATAGCCAACTGTAGCATGCGCACGCTCGCGCGAAAGAGGTCTTCTTCCTCTTGTTCTTCGAGCGCATTGATGATCGCAGGCAAAACCACATTTCCTCGATTTCCTCGACCACACGTTCAGCCACAGCTGCAAGGTCTGCGACCGCTTGTGGGTCGACAAAAACCTGCACACAGTCGCTACTATAACAACTTGTGACGTCTTTATATCACAGTCGAGGAATTGCACGGCAAATTCACGGCTTACCCGATTATCTCCCAGCCAGCTCCTCAATCACCATTCACGTCGTGTATCTGGCGTGATCTTTTACAGCGAAAGCTGTTATGAGATCATTTCACCGGCCGTTTTTGGCGCCGTAGTTGTCCGCCGCCGCCGCCGCCGCCGCCGGTGTCCGTAACCAGTATCGCTCGAAATAAGAAAAAAACGAAATAAGAAAAAAATTCCTGGATGGAACGAGGTTCGAACCTGGGCCCTCTGTGTGGGAGCCCAGTTTTCAACCTCTGAGCCATGCAGGTGCTTGAAACTGCTCTGCAAAAAGGTCCTATACAGGCTTCATGTCGGGAGGGAACCACATTAGCATATGCAATATAGCGTGGTAGAAGAGTAAAATAAGCACCAAGCGTCGGACAACGCGAATTCTGTAACCAGGCGTCACACAATGCGAATTGCGCAACGAGTAGGTTGTTGAATGCTTCCAACCCACTACAAAGGGCTCTGCCATAATTCTTCATCGTCATCAGGCACAGCATCAACAAAGTGCGCATAATGCCTTACATGCGTTCAGCAGGTACCACGGCTCTCCGTAGAATGACGAAAAATGGCACAGTGCCTGCTGCCCTACTTCTCAAAAATTACAATGATTTATAGCATAGTGGGTTCCTCGCAAGTGCACTTGTATTGGTTGCCAAGGAAGCCCATAAGCGCATGATCCATTTCCTCGGGGTCTCAGTAGAATTACAATGATTTAGAGCGTAGTGGTTTCCTCGCAAGTGCAAGTGCACTTGTATTGGTTGCCAAGGAAGCCCATAAGCGCATGATCCATTTCCTCGGGGTCTCAGTAAAGTTCTTCGCTCCCCCCCCTACCCGTCTCTCGCCAACTCAACGTATATTATACAGCATGACGGGAGAGGGAAATAGCGACCGGGCGTCACCCAATGCAAATTACATAACTGGTGGGCCGTTGAAAGCTTCCAACCCATTACAAAGGGCTGAGCCATAATTCTTCATCGTCATCAGTCGTCGCGTCAACAAAGTGCACATAATGCCTTACACACGTGTAGCTGGTGCCTCGCTTCTCCGCAGAATGACGAATAATGGCTTAGTAGGTGCTTCCCAAATTCACAATAATTGTGATTTATGGCGTAGTGGGTACATTGGTAGTGTACTTGTATTGTAGCCCCAAGAGAGCTTACAACGGGCTCTAGAAACGCCGCTCTTCCAGCTTTCGCTGTGACTGTGCTGCGGTTTCAGCGCAGGCCTGGCGTTTTTTTTTGCAACTTTGTGATTTGCAACACTGATTTTTCGCTCACAACCAACGACGCCGATGCCGACACCGGAATTTCTGCGAAACGAGCTATTTAACGCTATCGTGTTAATAATCTGTGGGGTTTTACGTGCCAAAAACCACGATATGATTATGAAGCACGCCGTAGTGGAGCGCTCTGGAATTTTCGACCTCCTGGTGTTCTTTAACGGCCCTGACATCGCATAGTACACGAGCCTCTAGCATTTCGCCTCCATCGTAATGCGAGCGCCGCGGCAGTGATCGAACCCGCGACTTTCTCGTCAGCAGCCGGTCACCGTAACCATGGTACCACCGAGGCGGACACTATTTTGATTGTGCTAAAAGCATACTCCGAAAATCTCCTGTTGAACTTAGAGTGAATATCAGCGAAAATAAATACGTCGATTTTCTAGAATTTTGCATAGTGCTTGCTGTCATAGGAATCTTTTGCATAGCGTTCAATGTTGGCGCGTTCAATGTTGGCGCATAGCGTTCAATGTTGGCGCCAGAACACCACGTAGCGGACTATCTGGCCTGAATTCCCAAACTGTAGTGCCTTTAGCGCACCATCCTGGACGTTCCGACGCATGTGCATCAGGCGACACTTCTCCAGTAACGTATCTGCAAAACGGGCGGACAAATACCAGAACAGTGCTGTTTGTATATATTTACTGCTGCAACTATGCTCAGGTAAAAGGAGATCACGAAAACAAGCAAAACATTCCTCATGGAAAAATGTCTTGCCTTTTTATAAAAAAAAAAACACGCAAGGTTCATTTTTGCCATGCAAAATGGCTTTAAAAATAACTCGCTCACGGCTGACAGTTTGCTGCTGCCTGGAAAAGCTAGGACGATAAAAATAGACTGGGAACTACAGCAGGAAGCAGAACATGGTGCTTTCATATGAGAAATAAACAAAGTTTGAGACAAAGCACCAGAAAGAATCTGTAAGGCTGAACCTGTAATCCCCAAAAGAAGTTTCTGCGCGGAAGAACCGGATAATAAAGCTTGAGAGAAGCTTAAGGATTAGCGATGCCTCTGATTAAGCCTAAGCTGCTCGAAGTTGTCTTAGAGAAGATAAGGCCGCTTCGTCTTTATAATTGGTAGCGTATGCGAAATGAAGACGCTTTTGAAGACGATGTGTTCGTTGTCCCCATCCTATACCTGGGTATGGTGATTTCTCACCGAAAGTACAGGCCGATCTTGAAGAGAGTGCATTCGAACAGAGCGTCTCACAAAATCACGTGATTTCAGATGCCATATTTGCTTGCATACTACCCGCACTCGTTAAAAAATGGATGATGTGGCAGTTAAGGCAAGATTGGAGACTTGCGCAACGACGGAGAATGAAAATCTAACTTCTAGCGAAGCTACTTTAGCGCAGCAGCAATACGAATTCGTGTGCCTGCAAATACATGAAATACTTAAAGAACGTCGCTCATATATGATTGGTCGGAAACTTGCCCACGTGCATTGCCTTCAGTGCTTGGTATGAAACTTTCATTTCGCAAAAGTACGTTAGCATAAAACGAGTTTACTTTAGCACAAGTTTCAGTGTTGTCTAGAGAGCTCGAGGGGATGGGGCCGGGCAGACAGTGCTTAATAAATAAGCAGCCGCTAATTTATGTCTGCCAAGTTAAAGAAAAAAGGCACTCTGCCTTCGATGATCAAGCAGCTAGTACTGCGGACAATTCACATTAAGTCTAAGAACTACACACCTCATTACAGCGGGTGGTAAATATTGAACGATCACACGTTTGTGTTGACATGGGTTCCTATTTCACAGCGTTCATATGTGGTATGAATACATTTTTCTTTATCATAGGAAAACATATGGTGATGCTAATGCTTTACTGATGAAACATATGATATCTGTTCCAATTAAACCATGTGAATATTCAACAAAACACCCAAACATGAACATCTTCATACATAAAAAATGCAGCTTGATTGCGGCACGTGCTGCAATTTTCAAAAGTATATCTCTATGGGAAGCTCGGGTCACGTCGAACGCTTCTGTTTTGCTCTATAATGGACGCGAAAATGAAAGCAACAGGATAGCAGGCAGTAAATAATTACCGCTCGCGCCACTGGCTTTTCTTATACTGATTGTCACCCGGCCCACGCATTTAACTCGGAAAGCAGACAACCTACGTGTACCGGTGCAATGCTGCACCGGTAGCGCTCTATAGAGTAGCGCTACTTATAGCCATTCATGCATACTCCCGCGGAACACGTGCGACATTGTTGAGCCCCTAGACGCAACATAACGCGCTCAGGTGGTCTTGCACCAAAAACGCCGAGCGCGCGTAGTCTCATTCTAAGTGAAAGTCACGTAAGCAAACAGCAGCAGGCCGTGCATGTATGTGTACACACGGCAACACCACGGGGGCGCTGATTTATGCCTGTTTACTGATTCGCTCGAGCCCCTAGCAACCCTGTACTTCTATGGGAACAAGCACGCGTGCTGTGTATCACGTTCGCTGATTACGACGCTGCCCTAAATGAGTACGTCCAAGGTGCCTGTTCTTGGGCACTCAGGGTAAATGCTGTCCCCCCTTTGTTTCATTTTTTATGCTAAAAAATCGAGAAACATGCAAGCTCGCAAGCCTGTTCATTATCGCGAAGATTGTATCTTTGTCTCGGCTAGACCGATGGTGTTGCGCTATATTCATGCAACGCACACGGGAGAGAAGTGCTAATATGGTGCTGATGCAAGGACAAACAGTATATGGTACTTATGCAGATTAGGAAAACTCGCTCTTTGCAGAAGCGACCACAGTACCGCTTACTTTTGCTCGTTTAGTTGACCTATATATATATTTCATTTGATTCAGTGGCAAAGTTTCAAAAAGGCTTGATCCACAGGACGTCGCGTATGTTTTTTTTTTTTTTCACCCGCAGCATAACGTCCAATGGGCCAGAGATCGGCGAACTAGATAGCGTGAACTTTTCCATAGCGCTGGCTACGCAAGAATAGGACAGCCGCTGTCCAGGGGCGATTAAGTTAGTAAAATTGGTAAACTAGAGGCAATTATCCTACAAAAAATGTGAGACTTCATTGTCAGAGCGAACTGGTAAGGCCGACGGTCTTGACTTACCGGTTGGTGGCGTGCTGCAGCGCTGTTTCGATACTTGAAAAGCATTGAGGCAGAGGAATTTCGTACTGCACGTGTGTGGGACTCCTGGTCACGGTATCCTACACAGCACATCATCACGTCTGAAGAAGAGAGTTCCAAATACGGGGAAGCCGTATTCTATTACGATATCACGTAGACAGATATGGACGCACAGGGCTTAAACTTCTGTGCCTGGTCCACTCCACCTCACTTAGCACACACGGGATGACATAAGAGTTATACGATAGAGGCCCGACAGTACAGGTGTCCTAAAAAAACCCACCGTATAACACGAACAGACTGTAGAGGTGCTCACAGGATAATTCGAAATGAGGGACAGGCTACCGCTCACCGGCGGAGCGGGCCGGTGGAAAAATAGGGCCATGGTCCGGGCGTGCGGGATCTAGCCAGCAAGAAAGCTCCCTAAAGCTTATAGAAGTGGTGTTCAAATGAAAAGGTACGAAACGTCGTAACAACGTAACCGTTACCAGAGATGCATATGCCGCTATGCGGGAATGTAACGATATATCTAGGGATGTGATCGGAGACTCCGCCGTGGATCGGAGCATGCGGGGGCACCAGCATGCGCAGGAGAGAGCAGAGGCTCTTATAATGAGCGCCGTCCAACTGACGCGGCTGTGCGTGTGAGGGCAGGATGGCGTTCACATTGCAAAATTCTACGATTGAGGAGCAGGGAGGCGTTATCCGATTTCTGACAGCGAAATGTGTTAAACCGACCACCCCTCATCGCCGGATGGCGACCGTATACCGGGAAGAATGTGTGTCCGACAAGTCCGTGAGAAATTGGAGTGCCCGCTTTCGTGCAGGCCGTGAGAGTTTGGTTGATGACACCGAGACCTGGCCAGGCATACACAGTCTGATATCACGGCCGGTTTCATCCACAGGGTAGGCGACCTAGTGAGGAGTGATCGCCGTGTCATGTTGCGAATGTTGGCGGTGAAGGTGGATGTAAGCGTCGGAACAGTGTGGACAATTGTTCACGATAAGTTGCGTTATCGGAAGGTGTGCGCGCAGTGGGTTTCGAAACAGCTCACTGACCAGCATAAAGAACTGCGTAGGGGAGAGCACTTCAAGATCATTTTAGGTATCATGAAGTCCCCGCTTTCCTGGAGCGGATCGTCACACGTGCTGAGAGCTGGGGCCATAACTACGAGCCGGAGACTAAGCGGGACAGCAAGCAGTGGAAGCATGCGCCATCACCTCCCCTTAAAAAAGTGCAAAGCTGTCGCGTCAGCAGGGAAGGTGTTGCTCCTCATCTTTTTCGAAGTCCAAAGTCTGCTATTGTTCAATTCTCCGAGCACAGAATAGCCATTAACTCCGATATGTACTGTGAAACACTCCGAAGTCTACGCTGGTCCATCAAAAACTAAAGACAGGGGCTGCCCACGGAGTGTGTGGTTTTGCTCGATGATAACGTGTGTCCACACCATAGAGTTTCGCACAATACCCAGAGGGAAATCTGGCGCTAGTAGCTGTTGTATGCATGGGAATGACGGTATATTTGCGTTAAAGACTTGGCTCGGATTGGTATCGTTGACGAAGAGCCCGGACACCTCGAAGACGCGTCTGGCTTCAACGCGTTCCTTGGTTCAAAATGGTTGATTTCATACTGAAGGAGCACGTAGTAAGCTATTTCTTTATTTATCATTGCACAGAAACGAGTTTTATTTAACTTTGGAAACTTATGCGTTGATGTACAATTTTACGAAGCGTAAAAAGTAACGAATGACCGCTAAACTTGGAAGGCAGACGGCAAGGCCACCGTTCACTCTGCGACTGTTCATCGTCTGTTACTTTCTTTCGTTGTTTGGTTATGCCGTAAAAATGGGTGGGCTTTTATTCCACAATATAATACGCGTGAATGAGATCCATTTAAAAAAGTTTTGTTTGAGAGAAGCTTTATTTGCGCAGTCATATCCGCTTTTTAGCCAAAGCCTCGCTCAACACAAGCCTCGCAGGCACGTATACCGTCATTCCCATCCCGGCAACGGCACCCCTTAGGAAATTCGCATAGACGGTGGCGCCAGATTTCCCTTTAGGTATTATTGTGAGAAACTTTATCGTCCACACGTCTCCAGGGTCACACGCGGAATTGGCCAATTTGAAGTTGGAGCAGCTTGACCATTCGCCCTACAGCTCGGACATGTCGCCCAGCGATTTCCATGTGTTTGGTCCCCTGAAAAAAAAAAGAAAAGAACATCTGAAAGAGAAGCGCTTCAATTCGGACGACAAACTCAATGACTCCGTGAAACTGGGTGTCGTTACGGCCACAGGATTTCGAGGAGCAGAGAAACCTTCTGCTCGTTCATCAATGGGATTATTGTGTTCAGGCCTATGGTGTGTACTTTGCATAAAGCCTTCATTTATTCCCACAGTGTCGGTTCATACATTCTCATCTGAACACCCCTTATAGATTGGTGTTGCCCCGCGTCAAAAGGCTATAGCGTCAGTTTCTTCCTATGCTTCCTAGTGGACGGTGTCTCTGACGCGCTGTGTGCGTGTGCCTGCGGGCGTTGGATCATAAGCGAATAAGCTCTCTAAGTGCGCGTTCATGGGCTTTGACGCCTTGATCTTTTGTCACATTGTGCGCGTCTTATCTTTTGGACACCACATGTCTGATTACGGCGTGCAGTGCTCTAGTGTGTTACAGGCGCACTGCGCCCAAACAGCTTGTCACAGCGCTAAAAGGCACCTAACGGTAGCCTTTCGGCGCACGGAAACGGCATTCTATATGCCCTAGGGAGCCAGGCTTGCCTGCTAGGGAGACCACGCATGTGCAGGCCACGGCTGTATTTTTTGCGCATCGTTCCAAATTATTATGTGAGCTCCTGTACGCGAGCATAATTCAAGGCAGGAAAGCAGGAACCACGTGCGTATGCATTGATCCAATTTTCAATCAATGACGCAAGATATGTATGCACGAATCACTCAGTCAGTTCACCAGAAGCATTGATGAAGAACAGTCACCCATACTGCGATACTCCATTTTGGTAAGGAGAACATCAAAATTTGCCGCATGGGGCGTTATTTTACCTTTTTAATGACCACTCGTTCTACATATTTACATTGTTCTTCATCTTCAACTACCATTTCAACTTGCTTCGTAGAGCCACGCCCGCACCTGCTTCGTCCAATGAAACAGCAGCCGCCTAACCTCTGAGCAGGAGCGCAACGTACCCGCATTTTACTGTTTGGCCACAAGCTTTCTAAAGATGTCTCCTATGGCACTAAATGTTATTATGTGAAGGCAGCAATTAGCAAAGCATCAATCGTCTTTAGCGCTACTTAATTATTGCACTCATGCGTGCTTCAGCCTGCACACAGCTGCTGGGCAAGCGTGCGTCCCACGATATTTTCCACGATGCATTCACGAATACACAGATATGATGTTTTTTCAGGTAGAATAGAGACCGGTGAAAAAAACGAAAAAAAGTTCCGCTGAAAAAAATTCACCGACGATCACGATACTGCCTAATGCGAATTCTGAGTGCAGCTTCGTGTTGGGGCAAGGCCAACTGTGTTTGAAGTTTTGGCTTTCCGCAAGGTATCGACTACGCCATAAATCACAATTTTTGGGAAGTAGGATAGCACCCGCCACGCCATTATTCGTCTTTCTGCGGATAAGCGAGGTACCCGCTACAAATCTGTAAGGCATTATGTGCACTTTGTTGATGTTGTATGTGGCTGATCGCAATGAAGTATTATGGCTGAACACTTCGCAGTGGGCGGGAAGCATTAACCCACACATTCGTTGCGCAATTAGCATTTTGTGATGACTGGCTGTTAATATAGTCTTCTGCCACGCTATATTACATAGGCTAACACGATTCCTTGCCCGAAATGACGCCTGTATCGGGTCTTTTTGCACATGAGTTTCACGTGCAAGCCTGGCTCTCTGGTCAATAAAGAAAAAAAATACCATGCCTATGTGGTAGAATACACGACTGTGATGCACAGGGCCCGGGTTCAAATCCCATTCGATCCTGGGTATTTTTTTCTGATTTTATTTTTTGATGTCTATCGCTTACGACACCGACGGCAACGGCAACAGTGAAGGCGACGCTGCTCAACGCAGGAGCAGGCGCCTAAGAGCTGTGCTCTAAAATAATGCGGCGTCGTTGGTCACATGCTTCGGTCTGCGCTGCTGCAAATATTATCGCTTTTATATAATCGAAAAAAAAAACTATGGAGTATTGCGTGCGACAGATCATTCGGCGCGCTGTAGTCCCGCATAGATTAGACTCTACATTAGCGTAAAAGACTCTACGATAATTATTTTGACATCTAGAATTCCTTCCAGTGCACCAACCGCGCATGACACGCAACTATCTTTGTATTCAGCTTGCATTGTGACGAAACCGCCACCGCCAGAATGGAACCAGTGTCATTATGGCGGTGCTAACGTGGGAGGTTGACTAATGACAGAGCTGTAGAAGAATATCCTGTATCGTAGCGACAGAGAAGCTTAAACGAGGTGGTATTTACTTATTCTAACCTGCTGTAGACAGGTTGCATTCCGATGAAGCAAAACACAAAACTTTCATTCTGATGGCTCAGCTATAGCTGATCCATCAGAATGGAAGCCGCCCTGTGCTTCTCCGCAACAGTTCATCTAGTGAGCAGAGTTACGAGTGTGACAGGAAATAGGTTACTACAAACTATACTGCAACTCACATAGTTGCTTCTTGAAAAAACAGACTTATTGAGCTTAAATTAAATATTGTCTTCGACATGTCTATTTCTCTCTATCGCTCAAGAATCCGCTTGATGCAAAGTAGTAAACAGAGAAATGTAGACTACTGTGACAGGTGATGGCCCATTAACGCAACGTGGTATAATTCATGACGTTATTTATCGCAGCTCGCGAATGATCGTTCTTTTTCTTCCTTTAGGATAAAAACAAGAATAAAGGTGCAGTAGAAAGCACTCTTTCTTCTCCTCTGTGCCTTTCGTTTTCAATAAAACAACCATTCGCGAGTTGAGAGAGCCATAATACGCATCCTCCAACTGGCCCAAGCTTCTATAGACGTTTGGACGAGTTCGTAACACATAACGTTCATACCGCGACATTGGTTCATACCGCGATTGGGGCTACATAGTCAGATACGAACCCGTAAAGACCACGCTTTCTAAAATGCATAAAAGATAATTTTTACAGCGTTCGGCAAGGAACAACGATAATTCGGCATGTTATCAGCGATAGTTGGACGCCGTTCGGCACCTGACATGATCTGTGCAGCTCGTATCACACTTCTGCAACAAGACTTGTTTAAGAGGAATATATGACCCATTATAGAATAATAAATCACTTGACAATACTACGATGACAAGCAAATACGCGTTTTAAATAAAGATGTATTATCATAGGGCAGTGCCTGCAAACAACCTCAGTGTTCATGGCACTCAAAAATTAAGTTATGTCGTTTTAAGTGCCAAAACAACTACATGATTATGAGGAAGGCTGTATATATTGGGGAACTCCGAATTGACTTTGACCAACTCGGTTTCTTCAGCCTGCTCCTAAGTCTAAATACACGGAAGTTTTCGCATTTTGGTCTCATAGAAATGCGTGGCCGAAGAACTCATCTAAGGCCGAGAAACGCACGTCATTCGCTGAGTACCTTTAGGAACAGAAAATTGGCTTTCTTAGTATTAAGCATGCCCGGAATAACCGAGAATCATGACGGAAAATTCTTTCCATTTCAGTGCACGTTACACTTGCATTTCGAAACGTTACCGATATAGTTCAATTATTTTTAATCAAGTAAGGTTTTGATACGCAAGCAAGTATCATTCGAAGTATGATTTTACACTAGCTACACTCTAAAAAAAAGGGGAGCGAGAAGGGAGTTACGGGCTCCGTTCCTCCTTCGGAGCCGCGACTTTCTCATTTGCGGAGTTTGCGGACGATTTACTCGTCGCGCCCTCTTGCGGCAAGCGCCAAGGGAGAAACTTTTCTCCTCAACCACGTGACTTGCGCGCGCGCGCATGCGCACGCCGAGTTAAATCGTGATTCCGTGCTGCGGAGAGCGGCTGCCCTTTCGCGCTCACTCGGCAGCCTCAGACCAGACTATCCAGTGCTACCGATCTCGGCCAGTCGCGTGCAATTACTTGTACCTAGGATTGATGCGAGCAACACACGAGTGACGTTCATTGTTTTTGTTCTATGTGTTGAGTAACGTGTGTGGCGTTTTTTTTTTCTTTTTTTTATAGGCTCGGCGTGTGCGCGATGTGCCGCATACTTCCGTGTGTCTCGTGTTGTTTGTATACGTTTGCGCACGATCTGCTTGTCATAAATACAGTAAGTCCCGCTTCACAAAACAGTCTTCTTTTAATGAACACCTTAGACTGTACACCAATAATTCAACTTTTTTCAGCGTTAACATACTTGGCTAGAGCACGCGTTTTTAGTTTTACACAGCACTTATAGCACTTATCAATACAACAAGCAATATAAAGCATGAAGGTTAATTTTTACATTTTAGCAAACGTGATACCACTGGACAGTGCATGCGTGAAAGTACGATAACATTTAATTGCTGGAGTTTGACCTGTCGGAACCACCGTATGATTATGAGGCACGCCGTAGTGTGGGACTACGGATTAATTTTGATCGACTGGGCTTCTTTAACGTGCACCCGAACATAAGCACATGGGTGTTCTTTGCCTTTCGCCCCCACTGAAATGTGGCCGCCGAGGCCGCATTTTAACGTTAACCTGCATCATAATTGCACATATCTGAAAAATAAGTCAATGACTTCTGTCAATTAAGCCAAAATTCTCAATCATATGCGTTTTGGAATACGCATGCCATCACTGAGAATTAGGACCGACTTATGCACGCGTGCAGTATGTATCTTTCGTTCTCAGGATTTTGCTTTGGCGTGCGAAACTCAACACAAAATGCGCTTCTAATGACAGCTGTGCACAGTGGGTAATCACTAACACTCTCACTCACCTTTGTGAAAAGAGTATTACAAATCTAACGCAAGACAAACCACCGCCACAACGACAACTACACAGTTGTCGCACAATGACCACAATTTCACACGCCAGGCGAATACCGTGACGTAACAGTAGCAGAGCAGCATATAGGTACAGCGTACTGAAATATTACAGAACACGTAGTGTGGGTAGCGTTCTTTTCCATAATTCGCGCGGTGTAGCGCCAGTTTCTCTACTCAAGTAATCGAGCTGCCGCGACGCCAAGAGCCACTGACATCGCTCTAGAAAGACCACCGTCCGGTGCGAGGCCATCTTGTCTTGTTTCTTCGCACGACCCGCGTTGAAACGTACGTATACACAAATGAGACGGCCGTACCGCATCAGAAGCATTGTCACTGAAGGGCTAGCAGTTGAAAGAATCCATGGCCCATCGTCATACTTGTGGTCAACGCATGAACAGAATGAACAGATGTTAAACGCCAAACCACTCAACCAAGTCGACGCGACGAAGGCGACGGAATCTGAACTATGTTGCCGATGTTGCGCCCTCACACAGTAAATAAAGAAATCAGAGAGAGAAATTTCATCTGTGGCCGCTGTCGGAAGATGGCGCTACTTCAAAATGTCGTCGGAATGGTATGAACGGTTCTCAATATGGTCGTTTTCGCACTAAATTAATCAGCTCTTTGTAATTTATATTGTTCATTATCATGCGGCTTTAGATTAACTGGTGCGCTTGGCTAAGCCATAGCTACTATTTAATAATGTCGGCGTATATTGTGACGCAGCCATGAAATCGTAAAGAGTTGAAGAAAAATGACGCATCTTTGTGCCACCATGGTCCACTGTAATTCAGTGACTATATAAGGGCCAGCGCTTCATAGAGGGGTATGTCTAAACGTCTGTACGTATGCGTCTGTAGTGAATTGTTTGTGTTGTAGGTTTTATACATGCGAATGAATTGTGTATGTATTGACTTGAATGGGCGTACTATGTGTCTGCCTAGTGAACGTGTGCGTATCAACATCCCGGTGTCCTTGAGTAATCCATGAATGGGCCTACCTCCCCGAAATGCCGTGTGCAGTATCAACGTACGCCGCCTCAGTCAGAAACAACTTTTTTTTAGTATTGTCTAATCCCTCTAGATGGCGCCAGCTACCACCTACTTCGCGGCCGCGGCGCTCTCATAGCTCCACCTACTTATATGAAGTTGAACATCTATCTATCGAAACTATGCTCTGCTGCGCCGGGATTGTTTTGATGCGACAGAATGTACATTTTGGAGGCACAAACGCGTGGATAACGTCGCTACACCGTGTGACGCTTCGACAAATAAAGACAGCAAGCCTAACGTACAGTCTCCGTGTGAGAGCCTCTTTGCAATATCCGTCTCTTTTAAAGTGAACGCCGTCTCGCTGGCCGAGCGAAACGTACGAGTTCCGTCGTTCCGTTTCGCGAGGTTTTCATCACTACAGGTTTGTCTGCTTGATTTTATTGTCATAGCGTTCGATATTAAGCTCAGCGGGACCGTTTTTTGTGACTGCCAGTGCCGCATACTCTTTATCAGTCGAGAATCGATGCGCTCGCTAGGCCTAAATCTATTGCTCGCTTCACTGGCTTGGCGTCAGCCATCTTGATTTTGACGGTTTCTCCATTGAAAAGGGAGGAACGGTTTCTCCATTTGAAGACGAACACTGGGGACATCGCCGTTTCTCCCTTAAAGGAGAGAGGGTCACTCCATTTTTTTTAAGAGTGTATAGCTTGGAGAGGTGTGGTTATCTCATCATGCTGCTGCCTATTTACCCAACGAGATCGTAAAACAATAATTCTTCTGGACCTGTAAAACTCTTGAACGCTTTGGTTTAGCTTGGCGAGCTTTCGTCTCCTCCAACGAGTAGTACAAATCTTCCTTGACGAGGCACTTTCAGGATGAATCATTAAACGGCTGTAGCACGCGTTTTTTCCAGTGGCAGAACATGACTCTCCGACGATACTGCGAGCTTCGTGAGCAAGCCTTTTTCGTAAAGCCTTACTGTTTTCAAATTTTGAAGGCTCATACTTTTGAATACCGCCCGTGCTGAGCCAACGTTCCACAAATTTATCGAGAGGCCACCGTTGTGTCCTACGTTCGCGCATGAACGGCCAATAAGCGCTCAGGCAGAAAAGTCGAAGGCTAGCGCAACCGGTTCCATTCACGCGTGCGCTGCATGGTCCAGTTGCAAGAGAATGCTGCCACGAGGCCACAGCTGTAGTGGACATTTGCTTCTCTCAGCTGCGTTCAGCCAGCACCCCGCCCTGAGGTCAGGCGAGAGAAATTCAACCCCACTGTTGTAACTGCACTTTCATACATAGGCTGTCGAAAAGAATTTGAGCTATCAAAAAATATTGACGCAGCAGCCGTTGCAGCCCGCCTGGCCTGCACAACCTCACTTTCTCACAAGAGCACATAAGGTCGTGTTTGTGAGGGGCGCCACGAATAAAGTTGCGTGATGCGTGACCCTGGTAATAGAATGAAAAGCTCGCTGTAAGAATGCATACAGCAGAAACACGGGGTGGAATGCTGTAACTCCAGGGCCTCGCGAGATCATGCTTTGGAGTGTTTTCTCGTGCCTAAAGTGGTTGGCTGCGAGCCGCTGAGGGCAGCCAGCCGTGAAAGAGAAGCCACAGCGGCGTTGGAAGGTCAGCCCTCGGTGCTCATAAGCTCTCCGGGAGGACGGAGGCCGACTGCGCAGGAGTCTCAGCCACTCGCAGTAGCTACGCCTAATGGAACTTCTCCGTCTAAACGTACGGATGCGAAGATGAACGACTTCTGATTTTGTAGAAAAATGCGGAACCAGGAAAATATGGAAATATGTGAGGTCCATAAACATTTAAAATAAACTTTCGTTGTTTTCGCGGTTGTCGGTGTTGTTTCGGATACCATGAAAGCCTTGACAAAGACAAGTCTGCTTGTTGAAACGTCAGCTACAGCGGCACCCAATGTTTAAGGATTTTTGATCTTTTCAAACTTTCATATTCGCCAGAACTTCTTCCTTATTTGGATTTCCATGAAAAAAAAAACGTGTATTTTGCGAATATGTACAACACTTGGGATACTTGTCGCTTCAGTGAGCCTTCAGAACTTGCGCATGCACAGCTCCCAATACCAGGCGCACGAAAGGAGAGCGTGCGCGATGTCGCCAACGAAGTCGACTTGTTTCTCGTCGCGTCTTTGCATTGCAACCGCATCAGATTATGCAAGTACCAGAGACCCGCCATCGTGGTATAGTGGTCATGGTGCTCGACTGCTGACCCGAACGTCGCGGGATTGAATCCCGGACGTGGCGGCCGCATTTTCTATGAACGGGAAAATGCTTGAGGCCCGTGTACTTTGATTGAGGTGCACGTTGAAGAAGCCCAGCTGGTCTAAATTCCCGGAGACTTCCACTGCGAGGTCCCTCATAATCACATCCTGCTTTTTGGGACGTCGAACCCCGACAAATATTATTATATTATACGAGCTAGATAAACCACGCGGACCGCCGCCACATGCAACGCGCATCCATTGTCGTGACAAAGAAACGGATGTTACCCCACCTTCCCGCCCCTGGGAGCTCTATCTCAGAGCACACATCATCACGTGACCTGACACACAGGATGCAAAGGAAGACAAAACGTCTGAAGCTATCCTGCTCAAATCGCCACCGTAAGCTTTATCTTAAACTCACAGCCTGATGCCCACACGGAGATACTTTGCCACACTTTGCCTCTATACAGAATATCACAGCCACGGTAATGACGACGAGGACGGTAAAGATTCGCCTGATGCGTCCAAACAAAGCCTTAGCTCGGGCACTGCAGCTGTCGGCGCGTAAAATAGGGCTTACAATTCCGCGCGGTAAATTTGTACCTCTGTAGTAATTTAGTCATAAAACATTGCAGACTAATTCATAATATTTCGCACTTATGAAAGCACAGAGCGCGAAACTCAATGATTACAGCGCGCGTCCTGCGCTAAATTGATTTTTCTTTAGATAACACCAAAGTTTCTAACGCGCAAACACGTGGTCCTCTTGTGTGCAAGAGCGCCTTTTTTAAATTAAATGTATATAAGGAGAGGCTGGGGCCAATGCGTGGCGCCGGCCACTCCTCTCCTCTTGCACAATAGCTGTCGTCGCAAAGTAGAAAACAAACACAAGGCTCCTCACCTCAAAGACACATAGACGCTTCCCAAAGGCACATAGTACAGCACTGACGCACTCAGTCAAAATTTTTTAATACAAAAAAAAAAAAAAATGTGTCCACACAACACTAAGGTTGACAAAACACAAGTATTCACGCAATTCAAACGACCACACATAACATGAAAGTTCAGTAAAATGTTGTCATAGCCGATCAGAAGTAACTTGGGAATTATCTCTTAATTGGCACACTGCAGCTGTAACAATTATGTTTTCAGAAAGAATTCTGTGCTAAAACGAAAATGCAAAAATCGTGTGGCCGAGCATACTGGTTAACAGTAACGCGAACAAAATTGTTATCAGATTTAGTACCTCTGTGATATTTCCGATTTCTGCAAAAATTGCACTACTGCGCGCGCAGCATTTTTTTGAGAATTTCCTCTTAACCATGGACCCCTTACCGCCTACGAATAAGTGCGTCCGAGGGGATGTTTGTTTTTTCCTAAGTACACGGTTCGTGGAAGGAATTACCTAATACATGATAGACCCCTAGATATTTACGTAGCCACTGCTTTAGTTACTGCCTCCTCAGATTATGCAGCCATGATTAGGGTCTCATCCTCTGAGCTCGTTGAGGCATTGCTGCTGCCACAAATATTTATGCAGAAGATTAACGCCATTCGTCGCTCGTTTGAACATTACGATGATTGCTACTGCTACTCCAACGCCAAATAACTCGAATTACTTTCGATTTTTTTATCGTTTCCTTCGGTGTCTAGTTCTCTGTCCACCAGGCACAACCACTCAGTCTTTATACACAGCCTTTCTGCGCACATTGAGGTGTTAATTTGGGCTGCTTGGTGCATACTAGAAGAATTGGGGAAAGCACAAGGAACGCGACAGACTTGGTCTGCTTGTCCCGTTCCTTGCGCTGTAACCCAATCCTTCCGAGTAAATGCTTGTCTACATCGCTTGTCAAATTGGATGGCTGTTGGAATAAATGGGTGAATTGTGAAAGCGTCTGTGAAGACGTAACTCCTATAACTGTGCGCCCCACTGTGATCTCAGTCGCCAGTGTTTTAGATATATTACGTAACGTACTCTCGTTGATCCAGTCTTCGCCGTTCGTCGCATCGCTCCCGGTAACCGGTAATCTTAGTGAGAAAAGGACGCCTGAGATGTAGCGAAATCCCATTGGTTCAAAATGATCAAATGAAACGATGTACGACAACCCAAATTTGGAAAGATAAGGGCACATTCTCTTTTAGCGTCGCAGCGCTGTTTCTTGAAAAAAAGACATGGCTGAGGGGAAGAGAAGGAGTCAGATGGAAATGAAGTACACAGGTTTAAACCAAATGCGCCTCCGGTTTGCTGACGTATTGAGGAGGAAATAGATTGAAAGAGATAGCGAAAGCAAGAGAAGGAAAATCGTAAAAAACAGCGAGAGAAAAAAGATAAGGAGAGCGTTTTGCAAACATCTTTAGTGTCCTGTAATTCATTTTGTCCCACATTTATTGCGCTGAATTATTTGTTTACCTTATCCCAAGCTTCCTACTAGCCTAACATAAAGCCTCAAATAGAATGACAAAAAGAGTACCGATGCGAGATTCATAGAACACGTCTAGTGCATTGGATCAATAACCTCGCATAATGAACTTCATTGTTTACTCATAACGGAGAACCTGGCAAGTTGGCATTGAGATGATTATTATTATTATCTTACGAAAACTCAAACTTTCGTTCAATCCGGACCCGAAGGACCCCCGTTTACAAGATGTACATACTCCAGCATAAATTTTTGGGACGCGAAATTTTTGTAAAAGCTATATTCCAGCTTTGTCTGGGAACGCCACCTGCAAATGAGTGCCCCAGCCTATGGTAGCTTTTGCGATCCATACAGTTATCCACCACACTAGAAGCTCCCTGCATTGACGGAGCAGAAGTTCTCATTTGCAGTGAAGCGCACGTCTCGTAAACTATTGCTGCCGGGTGTGTGTCAATAGAGGGACACACCCGAAAATATCTTGCGAACAAAAGGAAGTCATTGCAAGCCGCATTGTAAGTTCCCATTCGTATTCGGATAATATTTAAAAAAAAACAAAGACAATCCTTCGTTCGTAATTGAAAATGGGCATGGTTTATACGTATGCCAATAAACAAAAGCATCCTAATCCGTTCGGAGGCGCAAGGAAGTATTCACCGCGGCTAGCACTTGACATTTCCTCAAAACGACGCGCTTAGACTGTGTGCTGGAAACAGGCAAAAATAGAAGAGAGAAACTGTTTACTGAAGAACGCTTTGTTTGGTGAAGGTTGCACAGCGAGAATTTAATTACAGCGCGCTTTGTACTCCGCTGGTGATTTCGCCTTATTTGCCAGCGATCATGTCCGCAACGTCTTACTGCCAGCGCGTAATTGTTTTTCTTCTTTCTCGTGAGGACTAAGCCAGAACTACTTTTCTTGATTTCCTTAGATACGCCTTTGTCTCACTTACTTGTGATCACTCTTCCAGAGCTTAAGCTGAAACTGGCTGGATCAGACCGTTGCTATACTTCTTTCTATTCGTTCGAGGAAGTGGGCGGCTTAAATTGGGTGCGCCCGTAAGCTCTCGCTTAATCTTTGCCCGCTTAAAAGGAATCCCAACGCACAAAGTAAGGGCTCCGGTTTCCTGATGCCCGGCCCGTTCTCGAAAACAGTTCTCGCGCTGGCTTCTCTGTCTATGTCCAGCGAGCGGTGCGGTCTAAGCGGCTTAAGCCCAGCTTTTCCAGATAACGTGACTGACGGGATTTCTCCGCAGACGTTACGCTTTATTTTTTTTTTCAGCTTCTCGAAGCCGCGTCGAAACCAGCTTCGCTCCGTAAGTCGTGCGTATTTTTCACGTGACGTCCTACAGTGGACGTTAAAAAGGCGTGTCGGGATGATGTGTGCTACGCGTGAATACACTCGCACTGCGCTGCTGGGCGACCGGTTGCCTGTTGCCGCAGCGTGATTGAGTTCGATTGAATGTGTTAGTTGTGGCGCCAGAAACACCGGACTATCGAAACAAAAAAACGCCAGGCCTGCGCTGAAAGCGCAGCACAGTCACAGCGAAAGCTGGAAGAGCGGCATTTCTAGAGCCCGTTATAAGCTCTATTGTGGCTACTAATACAAGTACACTAGCGACATACCCACTACGCCACAAATCATAAATTTTGTGAAGCTGGGAAGCACCCACCACGACATTATATATGTACGTCATTCTGCGGAGAAGCGAGATACCATCTGTAAGGCACTATGCGCACTTTGTTGATGCGACGGTTGATGACGATGAAGAATTATGGTTGAGCCCTTTATAATGGGTTGGAAGCTTTAAATGACCCATTAGTTACGTAATTCGTATTGCATGACGCCCGGTCGTTATTTAACTCTCCCACTACGCTTTATAACATACGTTAACGTGAGAAAGAGAGAGAGAGAGGAGGAATTAACTTTATCGAGACCCTGAGTATATGGATCATGGGAGCTTTATGAGCTTCCTTGGCAACCAATATAAGTGCACTTGCGAGGAACCCACTACAGTATAAATCATCACAATTTTTGTGAAGTAAGGAAGCAGCCACTACGCCATTTTTCGTCATTCTGCGTAGAACCGTGGTACCCACTAAACACCTGTAAGGCGTTATGTGCACTTTGTTGATGATGTGGCTGATGACGATGAAGAATTATGGCAGAGCCATTTGTAATGGGTTGGAAGCATTCAACAACCCACTCGTTGTGCAATTCGCATTGTGTGACGCTTGGTTACAGAATTCGCGTTGTGTGGTGCCTGGTTGTTACTTTACTCTTCGGCCACACTACACAACATATGTTAATGTATAGTTCCTTCCCGACATGAAGCCTGTATAGGGTCTTTTCCCAAAGCACTTTCAAGCACCGGCATGGCTCTGAGGCAGAATACTGGGCTTCCACGCAGAGGGCCCAGGTTCGAACCTCGTTCCATCCTGGATATTTTTTCTTATTTCGTTTTTAGATGCGAAGCCTCTTATGGCGGAGTTCAATCCGGTGGTGGTGTGCGGCGTGACCACCCTTACTTCGCATGCGCAAACCCTCTCCACTCCCCCTCCTCGTTTAGATAAAAGGCTCGCTTAGGTGGTACAAACGCTCAGTCACTGAGCCGGCTGCGCGGGTGTCATGAGTTCCAACGTCATCGTCGGCGCCAGTTGCAGTAATACCTTAACGCCTGCCGAGATCGCGGAGCAGCGGAAGGCTCGACGGGCCGAAGCGCAACGTAAACGTCGGCAAGCGGACCCCGAGCTACGGGCTAGGGAAGCCCAGCGCAAACTGCAACGTCGGCAGGAAACTGCTACAGATGAAACGCGAGGTCGACATGCCGAAACGCTGCTTCGCATCACCTTATGGTCCCCTTTACCGGGAAATGGTGTAATTCTTTTTCTTATTTCACGCGATAGTGGTTACGGACATCGGCGGCGGCGGCGGACAACTACGGCTCCAAAAACAGCCCTTGTTGTGATCACATAACAGCTTTCGCTGTAAAACGTTTCAGGTTGAGCAGTGGTGCGTATGCATAATGTCGCACTAGATTGAACCGACCTTGGGCATTGCGTTTGCATTCGCTTGTCTGCGAAACACGCCTCCTCTCCTTCTCCTCTCTGAGTACACTTTCGAGCTGCAGTGTAGCGAACTAGCCAAGGCGGGTTTAATTTTGTTCATTTTACGTTATGCATCTCCATCTCGCTTGTGAATTTGAGAGAAATCAGTATTATATATTTCCCTTTGCACCGACCTAGCCTTTATAACATCTTGCTATACTGCCTTGGTTTGCGTCTTGTCAAGACTTGCTCTTCATTTCGCACACGTGTATGCACTGCGACGGCTCAGTGGCCGCCTTCAGCACAACATATGGCTTTGGGTTATTTGTGCAGGTCCAACCGTCACATCCCGACTGAGGCGGAATATAAAAATGTGAAGTTGTTTAGGGGGCAAAAAAAGCAACTTCTGTGGACAACATTCATCCGCTGTCCTCCTCTAAAACTCTGGCTATTGAGCAACTGACAGTTTAAGAAAAAGAACTGATCTCATCAATTAGGTATACATTCGCTGTGACGTTTTACAGCTACCGAGTACTGAAAGACGTACTAAGTGCGACCCATTTGATAAAATAAAATATTTAATAGCTGCTCAAAATTTCCGTAAATGTGTAAAATTCAGCAATGAATACAAAAAAAAGTTACCTTAAGAAAACTGCGCGAACTAAATGCATAACAATGCATTTTTTGACAATAATCGTTAGCCTCGTTAGACATTCCACCTCGAGCATGCGTACTTACAAGCAGTGCGCACGTGTACTGCTTCTAAACTTATTGAAGCACTAATTCTTTTTTTATTTATTGAAAAGAAGTAGAATCGAAGGTCAGACTCAATGAAAAGCTGAGGATTCCTATGGGACGACACACAACCCACACTTTCGGTAGAGCAAACAGGGACAAATGGTAAAAAACGCTGTTCCTTTGGAGAGCAAGAAACCGAACTACGATCGCGAAAGCAAAAGTGACCACGGCGTTAGAGAGTGCAGCAAATAGTGGGTTCTCTGTGTTGCGGGATTTCTCTTTCTTTCTGGTTGAGCGCCACGTCATCTTGCGGAGAATGCGTTGCCTCAGCTATCGTCTGTTGTGCCCGGCGATGCACTTTATACGATCAATGGCGCCACTAGACTCGGTCCCTTCCGCTGCACCAGACAGCGGCCGCCCGTTTACCCGCCTTTTTACGAAGGGCTCGCGCTGCGTCGGCGCGCAAAAAAACGGGTGGTCCTGGGATGATTTCTATCATGACATGCTCGATTTTGCTCGAAGCATGTCCACCCTGCGTTTCCCACCAGATGTGGTACTTCGTCCAGCAGGGACACAACACCGGACCTCACCTTTGTCCGGAACGTGGCGGAAGTCAATTGGACTAACCTCAACGTCGACTTTGGTAGCGACCACTACCTCTTGGCCACTGTCCTGCGGGTTGGACGGACAAGACAACACAAGTTCCGAGTGACCGATTGGGACAAGTTCCGCAAGCTAAGAGAGGAGAGGTCTGAGGGCGAGGAGAAGCTCGACCTTGAACGCTGGACGGCGCAGATCGGCGAGGACATCCAGGCTACCACTAAGGAAATCACCACGGACCTCCCCGTAGAAAAGATGGACAGCAGACTAGCTCATCTTCTCGAGGCCAAACAGTCCCTCCTGACCCGGTGGAAGGGGCAGCGCCTCAATCGCAGGCTTCGCAAGAAGATAGCCGAGGTCAACAGAAGCATTGAGGAACACTGTAAGGTCCTTTCTAAGCAGCAATGGGACGAGGTTTGCAATTCGGTAGACGGACAGATGCGGAGGGGAGGCCCTTGGAATCTCCTAAAGCACCTGCTGAACGAGAACAACACCAAATCGAACCAGAGATGTACACTGACTCGCATACTTCATGCAGCTAGGCAAGGATCCTCGGACAATCAGGTACTGGCAGAACTGGTTGGGAAGTACCTACCAATCGCCTCCGGCCCGCCACCTCCCGCCCCTGATTATGCGGGGGGCGCTAACCCGGAACTGGACGCGGAATTTGAAATCGAGGAGATCCGACAGGCCATGCACGACCTAAACGGCAGGTCGGCCCCGGGTCCAGATAAGATCACGAACAAGGCCTTGAGAAATTTGGATGACAGGTCGGTGGAGTACCTGACGGATGCCATCAACCAGGCGTGGAGGAGTGGTAGAGTCTCGGAGATGTGGAAGACGGCCACCACTACCCTCATCCCGAAACCGGGCAAACCTCCCAGCCTCGAGAATCTCCGGCCCATCTCGCTCACGTCGTGCGTGGGTAAGGTGGCTGAACATGCCATCCTGAACAGGGTTTCCCGATACCTGGAGGACCGCGACATTTACCCCCACAATATGATCGGCTTCAGGCCGGGCCTCTCGACGCAAGACGCCATGAAGCTCATCAAAGACCAAGTCATCGATCGCAACACAAGGGACGTAAGAGCAATACTGGGACTGGACTTGGAGAGGGCATTTGACAACGTTCTCCACACTTCGTGCTGAGTCAGATCTCGTGTATCGGGCTTGGCAAGTGCTTCCACGACTACACGAATCATTCCTGACAGACAGAGAGGCTATTCTCAAAATTGGGCGACCTAGTTTCGGACCCGGTCAGGCTTGGCTTCAGAGGGACGCCACAAGGGTCAGTCTTATCCCGACCCTCTTTAATCTCGCCATGATCGGTCTGTCTAAAAGACTGTCCGAAGTCGACGGAATTAACCACACGATCTATGCCGACGACATTACCATATAGTGTACTGGAGGCAGCGATGGACGAATAGAGGCGGTGCTACAGGAAGCTATTGAAGTCACGGAAAACTACCTAAAACCGACTGGTCTTCGGTGCTCGTCGCGGAAATCGGAACTCCTGCTGTACAGGCCTAAGCGCAGGGGCCCCAAACCGAAAGGTTGGAAGCCAGTAGAGGACGTCAGCATCACTCTTAGAACAGGTGAAGGCTGCATCATCTCCAGGGTGGACTCCCTCCGGGTTCTGGGTATGACTATAGAATCGAACGGCTCCAATAACCTGACGGTAACAAGACTCGCCAGAAAAACGGACAATGCCATCAGACTTATAAGGAGGGTTGCCAAGCGGCAACAGGGACTTGTGGAAGATAATCTCGTAAGGCTGGTGCACGCCTTTGTGATGTGCCACTTTACCTACGTTGCAGCCATGCACAAGTGGGCAGAGAGCGGAGCGTGACAAGCTCAACACGTTAATCAGGAAGGTCATCAAGAGAGCTCTCGGGCTCCCTATGTACACAAGCTCGGAGAGACTGTTTCGTCTCGGAATGCACAACACGCTGGAAGAAATTGCGGAGGCTCAGGAGAGGGCGCAATTCGCCAGGCTGTCCACCACGCGTTCCGGTAGGAACATTCTGCGGGAGTTGGGGACTCCAGCGACGGAAATCGAGTCTCGCTTCTGCAGCATTCCTCGTGAACAGCGAGGACGAATCACCGTTGTCCCCATCCCGCGAAACGTCCACCCCGAGCATAACGAGGGTAGGAGACGGGCCAGGGCAAAGGCTCTTTTAGAAAGGGCTCACAATCAGGCCGGGGGACTGTTGCTTCGTCGACGCGGCCCGGTATCCCGAGGGGAAGGCGTATGTGGCAGTGAGCATCAACCACGAGGGGATAATCACAAACTCGACGACGGTCCGGATGACAGCAGCCGAAATAGCGGAGCAAGCTGCGATTGCGTTGGCCTTGCTGGACAACAAGAGGTCCACGATTTACAGCGACTCGAGATCAGCGATTAGAGCATTTGCCAAGGGCACCATCTCGGAACCGGCCTTGCGGATCCTCCGGGACAAGAACATCGAGCCACACACACTCGTCTGGTTCCCAGCTCACATGGGACAGATCGAGGGAGCCCCGCCCAATCTCAATGAGTCGGCCCACATAGCTGCGCGAGGACTAGTAGACCGCGTAGCTACCGGAGGGCGCGCTGAGGTTTTGGAGAATCAGGACCCGCCCACCTCGTATAACGAAATTACCAAACATTTTTACCTGGGGCGGAGACAGTACCCTCCACCACACAGAAAATTAAGCAGACCACAGGCTCTGACACTCAGGCTACTTCAAGTCGGGGCGTACCCTAACCCCGCGCTATTGCACAAGATCTATCCTGAAATACAGCAAACTAATGCATGTTCATTATGCGCAGATATCGCTAATCTCGAACATATGCTCTGGCGGTGCCCCGCGTTAGACGGCGGCAAAGTGATCACGCCGTCAAAATGGGAAGAAGCTATTACAAGCTCCGGACTCGAAGCACAACTATGGGCAGTCCAGCGGGCCCGCGACGCAGCAGAGAGACTTGGTCTTTCTGTTCCGACGTGGGAGCGGCCCGCAACGTGCTAGGGCGCGTTCCGAGGGACCGAAATAAAGTTTATTCATCCATCCATTTAAGTGGTTCGTATTTACGGGGTGATGCTGTGCGTATGTACGTGTGTCAGTTGGCCTATGGCGGCTGATGCATTCTGCGCACATCGATCGGCTTTTCCCGTGGCCCGTGACACATGCTTTCGCAGGCAGTTGATGCGCATGGCCTGGTGTCCTCTCTCGCGCTCGAGCAAATGAAGAGCACACGACGATGCAGGCAAGCAAATGGTCACGACTATGCACGCGGCTATAGCAGAAGACGATGCATCGCCGACAAGCCGAGACTCTAAGGTGCTTAACGCCTAAACATTAACGCAGCTTACATGAAGTCGCGCAAGGCTGGGTCAGAGCAGAGCTTCTGGGCAGCTAGCTAGTCCTGCTAAGGCTGGGCTTTGAACCTCTCACCTCTCTGTTTCCTACCCATTGCTTTTCTATGCCATGCATGGCCATGTTCGCTCTCTTATTTTCCTATCTTTTTCTTTATCTGTTCCTTTCTATCTCTTTCTCTCTATAATTGTTCCTCACTCTTTCCCTCTTTCTCTCTCTTTCTTCCCCTTCTTTTAGTGTTTTTATTTCTCTTTTTTTCTATGTCTTTCTTTCTTTCGCTCTCTGTAGTCGTTCTCTCGCCTTCTATCTTTTTCTCTTTTTATTCCCTTATTTTCTACATATTTCCTCATTCTTTCTACGTCTTTCTCTCGAGGTAGAATCATGGTTTGAGCAAGAAGGTACTGATTCATAACTGAGGAAGCTTTTCGGCGCAAATTGAATGAGGACACGTAACACAAAGGAACAGGACGAGCGCCGCTTCTTTCTTTCTGTAGTCACTCTCTAGCCTTGCGTCTTTTAAGGCGAAATCCTTTAAAGTCTCATACTTGCGAGCGTCCTTCCGTCCGTGGCCTGGCACGGTGCCAGCTGTGGCCGCTCCCCCTCAAACTATCTCAGCGATCACGTGATTGCACAGTGGCGCATAGCAAAAGCTGCGCGTTGCTCCTTCCAACGCGCGTTGCGCAACTGCTTCCAACGCGCATTGCGCAACTGTTGCGCAACGCGGCAGCGTCCAGCGGCGGCGTCCGTCGGCGGCGTCCGTCGGCGGCGTCGAATGGCCACAGGCTTTCGTCGAACACATTTTGGAATTTACAAAGCGTTCTTCAAATGTTTTCTCGCTTTCTTCCCTTTCTTTCTTTTATTTCTCTCTTTCTCTTTCTTTTGATCTCTCTGTACTCGTGCTCTCCTCCTCATTTCTCTTCCTCACCCTCACATCTCTCGCCCTCACCCTCATGTCCCTTTCCCACCCCCTTGCTATGCTATACTATACGAGGCTATCTTATGCTCTGCTAGCGTGCCTGCTTTGAGTGGTTACGACGCTCGCCTTTGGATGGTTGGGTACGCGGGGTTCAAAATCCCCGCCCTCGCCAAGAATTTCTCCCTCTCTCTTTCTATGGTTTCCTTTCTCGCTAGCTCTCTCTTTCTTTCTATATATATATATATCTCTCTGTACTCATTCTCTCACCCATGAGAGTTATTGCGTCCCACGCCTGACAAATCGGCGCACGTGTTCTGTCGCGAAGCAGAAGATGAAGAGGACGAAGATAGCGCGTGCCGGTTCATGATGATATAATGATCTGTCGACGACTAACGGCATAAAGGAAAGCTTAACATCTCTGGTGTCAAGAAGAGCTTGTATATATAGGACGCTTCTCGATGTCTTTGTAGAGAAACCCGACAAGAAGCAGCACTAAAATGTTGCCAAAGTTGAAGAGATGGAACTCAGCTGTCAGAGTGTTCGTTAAAAGAACACGAGAAATATTCTCAGGCCACATTAACGTGGCTTTATCGAGAACATTTTTATGTACGATCGCAATGAAAAGAAATGCGTACAGAGTAAATCGTGGCTTTCGTCACAGTCTAATTCCGACACGCCTTGGCTGTCGCGAGGCGAACCTGTGCTTTCAGTCGGCGTCCCCATGGCGCTAGAATATCGCTGCGGCTGGCGCTATTGCACCGCGTGTGCTTATCATCTGCCAGCCATGCCTGTAAATGGGAACCCACACGCGGTGTGATAGCACCGGCCGGAGGAAGATTCCAGCGCTACGGTGACTCCGGCTGAAAGCACAGATTCGCCTCACGACAGCCAAGGAGTGTCGGAGGGGGGATGTGGTTTGGTTTATGTAGACCTCACCCCCTCTGCCGTAATTCTTTACATTATGTATGTGTATATGTAGGCGCACACATACCAACAAAAGCGCGAACATACATAAAGCAGGGCAGAATCTTCCCGGCCCCCCTCACTCCGAGTAGGGTTTCTGGTGACGCCCCTATTCCACATGTCTTGCTCACGTGGGGTAATTACGAATGACCCTTGTTCCAATTTCTCTCATTGAGTTTGAAGAAGTCAAAAGAATACGAACGGATATGCAAGTTACACGGACGAAAACCAACACAAGCTTAGGTATTCTACATTACGTTTTCTATGAGCAGTTCTTGTGCTGGAAAATTTGCAGGTGTAAAACATTGAGCATGAAATCAAATGCAGCTGCGCTTAGAGTTTCCGCATTTGTTATAACGTCGCAAACAATGGCACATTTGAATAGCATGCGTACCTTTTGTGGCTCTGAGGCGAAGAACATCGCTGGCCCTTCAGTAAAACACATGACTGCATCACTCGCGCAGGCGCAGTGACCAACCCGAGGCGATTCGCGGCAAAAGTACTCCGCCGGGTCGCCGGGTAATGCGCTTCCAGATATTGAAAAAAGGAAGAAAAAAGAGAGCGGCAGTTTTTGTTTAGCACTTTTGCATTGGCAGAGAGCGATTCCTTTTCGGTATAGTCATCAGCTAAGACATGAATAATAAATTCATCTAGCTTTCGTTCTTGCGGCCAAATCGGCAAAAAAAAAAGAAAAAAAGATCGATACTCTCAAAATCAGGATCGCTGTACGTCTCGGTGACTGCAAAGCCATGTGCGCACGCCCAAGCGCTGATTCGAGAGACAGAAAAAAAAAATCTCACCGAAAGTTTGATTCCTGGTGCAAGCATACACGGGGTGCGAGTGATACGCAAACCAGAAGCCCAGGCCTCTATCCGTACCTGGAGCGGCGCTGTTCTAGCCAAGAAACGTTTTAGCCGCGGTGTGGCGAAGCCGATCCCAGGCGCATCTAATGGAAAAAGCCGGTAATGAGTTCCTTAGCCTGGCGAGCAACGTTGAGCGGCGGACCTCAAATATGCGCCCGAGTCTCTGGAAGAGCTCTTTCACAGTCCTTTCCCTTACCTCCCCCCTGAACCAGGCACCATTCCGTCTGCGCCGTAGATTCCCACTCAGGCAGCACCGCATTTGAACACGTGCCGCGGCAGCGTTTTTAATGAGTTTAAAAGAAATCCCCTTCGGCGAAAGTCTGCCTGCGGAAGCCAAATAGGAAGGACCGGATCATGAGATGCCTCCTCTTGTATATAGTACATACGCCTCGCTGAAGCTTCCTCAAGCGAGCAGCTATTTTGCGTGAGGCGCAATACGCTGACGAACTTTTTTGTTGTTGTTTATTTGGGAACTCCTCACGCACGAGTTCGTTCCCCCTCCTTTTCCCTCCTGGTTCTCTTACAATGTACGTATTTATTTACACACGTACCTACAACTTTACATCCTTTTACGGCATGCGATAAATGGTACAAAATACGTAGGGCGGGGAACGTCTATAAAGCCGAAAAAAAGTGAAGGAAAGCCTGAAGCCGTGGTCTGAAGACAGGCCGGTAGCATTGTGCCTAGAGTGACTATTCTGCTTATGTGTTGTTTGGAGGAAAAATGCGTCTTCAAAAGCGTTTATCGGCGCATTCACCCGCGTACTTTTAAAGAAGCACTCCTCCGTGATAAAGAAGTATTTAGATGAGTTCATGCAGTTATGTTTATCAGGCCCTGTTTCATTGTTTATCTTACTATCGTTGTTTATGGTTGTTTATCATTATTGTTTTATCGTAGAAGAGGCACAATCAGGTCCCGAATGTTCTCGCAGCCTGTTTGAAGTCCTTCGTAAACAAATGGAACCTTTTGGAGTGGCTTTTTTTTTAAGTAACGTAGCTTTCTGGGCGAGTTGGTTCATAATATTCGGAAGAAACCAGCGCTAGTCCTGTTTGATCTTTCTTTGTCGCTGTCTTCGTGTGATGTTTTCGCTGGTTTGTTCCCATTCTTTTTTAAATTCTGCGACGTTCCGGATTCTCCTTTTTGGTATAATCACACTCTAGGTAAACTGAAATCGGGGGTCGCACTCATAGTGGCCAAACTTAGCTGAGGAGATGGTTTAGTTGAGAGAACCTAACGTGACGAAAAGTACACAACCTACTGCGGTCTTGCACATTTTTCTTACCTTCTTGTAAGTGTTCACGTGTAGTATAGACCAAATGTTTACACACAATTCGCTGAATGTCGGTGAACAAAACAAATTGTTTACAATAAACTTAGACATACAGTCTTGTTTAAAGTAAGCCCTGTTCTTACATAAGTATGCTCCATTTCTCTACAACGCGCAGGATAAAGTTAAAATCCATCACTTTACTGAACATACTTAACACTGAGAAAGGGATACTTGCGTAAGGTAATTGTTTTCCTTTTTTCTTTCTTTTTGTCGTTCTTTGATTACACTAATACGTATATGAATACGAAAGAATACGCACAAATCCCAAGCTTGTCTCTTAATAGAAATGAAAAAAACGAAGTGTTTGAGAGAATGAAAGCAAAGGTGCTGCGTGAGGTAGCTGATGGCACTTTTTGACAGTTTGACATACATAAAACAAGATCCACGGAGAGCAATCACCGATTCAAACGCGAAAACTTTGGACTGTGTAATCTGCGTATTTTCGCTTCCACATTGATTCCAGATCGTCTCACTTTGGCGTAGTTTTGACTCAAACGCTTCCATCAGAGCCAACATAAAGATTTAGCCTCCAGATTTTCAGCGACATTACGCGGTTATGGCGAGTAATTGCTCATAATGGTTGTTGTTCTAAAAAAAAGACATCGCGTTTCAATCCGTGAGCACAGTACATGAATGTTGGTTCAGTATAGCTGTTACGTAGTTGCCTTCCAAAAAAGCCGCATAACAGGACGACAGTCAAAGAAGGGGTATTTTGTAAGACACATCAAACTTTGCCGGACTAGTAAGCTTCAAGTTTATGGTCACAACGCTCTGACACACTGTCCTGAGTCAAAACACAAATGGTTCATCAAATACAGTATTCCCGAAATATACGAGATAAAAAAGATAAAAAAACCACTAGCAGTTACTGTCGATGTTAACTCGAATACCATTCATACGGTCAACAGTGGTCAATGCCACTGTTGACCGTTTAATCTAAGGCTTTCCATGCATCGTAACCGCTATCCATTGCACATGCAACGAGTTTCTTGTTATCTCTATAATGTCACTCCTAAAACAATTATATTCAATTTGTATCATTTTACTCACCAAATAAGCAGTGGTGCTATTGCCAAGCGTAACAACGTTATATATATTATATATATATATATATATATATATATATATATATATATATATATCTATATATATATATATATCCCTTTGACTTTCATTAGGGTGTTCAATGCTGTGGCTTCAAACGATGTAGGTGTAACATATTTGCCGATAATTTTGTATTGGTGACTGAAAGATAGAAGCTGCATAGAAGCATACAATGGCTTTTAGGGTTCGGTAATACCATGCGGACGCGCGTTCGTGAAATGATTTCCGTCTACCAGTTTACGTTATAGTCTTGTGCATCTAAGCAAGTTCATCATCAAAATAACGCTGACGTTTCCTGCAGGCATTGTGACGGCCGGCTGCTGCCAAGATGGGCGCTTTCACAGATGCATCTGCACGCATTTGATACGCGCGCAATTCCTTTTGGCCCATAGGTGTCTTGAAACACGATTGTTAAAACTTTTGTTGTGCAGGCAAAACTAAAAATAAAAAAATAAGTTCAAGAATGCTCGAACATGACAATATTTACTACTTTCGCCATGTTACTACAGGCGCTCCGTATCATCATCATCGTCATCATCATCATCATCATCATCATCAGCCTGTCTGCGCCCACTGTATCGCAAAGGCCTCTCCCATGTTCCGCCAATCAACCCGGTCCTGTGCTTTCTGCTGCCACGTTATATCTACAAACTTCTTAATCTCATCTACCCACGTAATTTTCTGTCTCCCCTCACGTGTTTGCCATCTCTTGCTCTCCGTATACCGATGTCATAATCCGACACCGGGAGAATCCTGCAGCCCCAACAATATTCTTTGTCCCACTGCATTAGCAGTTCCGCTTATATAAATGTCCATAAGAAAACAGTTCGCGAACATTTGCATTTTACACGCCTAGAAACACATTTCTGCGGTGAGACACTTGAATTTGAAATGCGGTCGCCAAAGGCTTCTTAGTTCTCTTCGTCAATTGCTACTTTCTTGTCCGCTCTTACACTGTTTCACGGAGATTTGTTGAATAAGTGAAAATGTGTTTTTTTTGTTGGCGTACTTTATTTACTCCTTTAGCACGTACTTGAATCGTCTCGGCGCGAAGCAACGTTATAGCTTTCACGTTTAGATGATAAAAAAAAAGAATCTCGCTTTGACGAGAGTGGGACGGGACAGGGGTGATTCTCCTCTTCCCTCCGCCTCGCCCGGACTTTTAATAAAGTTTATTTACTCACTCGCTTTACTTTTGTCACGCTCACGAAACGCGTGGAGACATTTGCAGCCACGTGCACAAGACCGGGCCCCGAACGGTAAGACATTTTTGCTGTGGTATATTTGACGTCAGCTTTTTTTTTTTCGGAGTAAAAACATTACGAACAACACAGACGAAAAGTCTGCCTCGCATTCTGAGGTACAATAATATTTCAATGCTAAGCTTACATTTAAAAAAAAAAACGTTTTCCTGTTCCACGCCATGAAAACCGTCAAACAGCGTAGCTGTAAGCGTGAAAGTGTATGTCAGGGTAGACCAAGACCGTTTAGCCTGATTTCAAGCATTATCACCATCATCATTTAGCATAATCATCATCATCACATCGATCATCATCCTCATAATCACGCGACCGGTGTTACAACTTCTTCTACTACGACTGCTACTGTGACTACTGCTACTACTACTACTACTACTACTACTACTACTACTACTACTACTACTAGCGCTGCTGCTGCTGCTGCTGCTGCTGCTGCTGCTGCTGCTGCTGCTGCTGCTGCTGCGATGACGACGACGTCGACGACGACGATGGAACAGGATAGACAGACAGCTTCACTGTAAAAGCAAAAAAAAAAACCCGAGGTCTTGCACTGATGCTTTAAAAGACATTCGGTGACACAACATACAATGACAATATATCTTGTGCATTGCAGGTTCACTTACAGTACAATGTGCAACAGGGTTGTGTAAGACGTTGTGGTGACAACGCGCCGTGTCCTTGGACGGCTTGGTGGCGCTACCGTGATAGCGCGTACGAAGGCGCCGGTCCCAAAGAACGGTTCTGCCGACGCGCGGGAAACGCGGTGGCACGAGGCACGCCATAACGGCACGCTGTAAAGATGCTTCCGGAAGGACACTGCAATAATGTCAGTGCCACCGGTAACCGCTTCGGACGTTTCCGCTCGCGTATCATTCTCGGGCGCCGTTTCCTTTCCTCGACTAATTCCCTCCTTCCTTACGCTATCGCGTGACGAGGAATAGGAGGGAAAATAAAGAAAGAAAGAGCGGCGTGTCTGGGAGAGGCGGTAATTGGCTGCGGCCCGTTTCCTTACGATCCTGCTGAGCCTAATTGTCACACTTTTCACATCGACAGAGCGTGGCAAAGGCGAAGGATACGACTCCTGTCATGCACTGCGAGTTCGGCTGCTTGCTTGTGAGCCAGCATTAAGGCGCTCCCCACACCCATGTGCATTCTACCTCGCTCCCTTTTTACGGTCATACCGTTTATGTGGTCATCGCACGTGACAAGACGTTCCAATAAGAAATTCTGCTGATTCGCTTGTGCTTTTAGCGTTGTTACGGTTTTACCATTGTTATGGTATTGTGGTATTACGGTATTACCACCATGATTTGCGAATTCTTTTTGTCTAGAGACCTTGCGTGGGGGAACACTCGACGCTCTTGGTTAGCTTGCCTCTTCAGTACTTTAATCTATTTAGTTTTCTTTTTTTGAAGGTAGTTTCTTTATTCCGTCTGACTGGACGTATTGATAATCAGCCAGGGAAGATTGGTAGTCGGATGGTGGTTTCCTGTGGTGGTGGCTTAATATATAGGGGAAGACTCTCTTATCACACGAGCTGTAGCGACGATAATGACAGAGGACGCGTGCAATCGTTTAAGGTGTTATGCCACTAAAAAGAAATTTTCTTGAGAGCAGTCAGCGTTGAAATAACTTTTTCTTCTAAACAAGCATGACTTATTTAACTTACCCAGCCATTTATAGTGCAAAATATTTATTATTTATTTTTTGGGAGGAGATCTTTGTCAAAAAGTGCCGTAAAAGTGGTAGTCACGCCAGCCGTGATAAATGACTAATGGGTGGCTTAATTCTGTAAAGCTTTAGCATTTTTGTAACTAAGGGTTGGAGCTACGCAATAAACTAGGATAAATACTATGCAGCAAATATCAAGGAAGTAACGTTAAAAAACAAAAAAAGACGGGAAGAAAGAGCCAATTTAAACTGAACATGTTTGCAAAATTAGCTGTGAATTTAAAAATATTCCATCAATTTCTATTCATTGCACAGATATATACGTTGTAAACTATTATACAAAATTTCAGTTCAAAGTACACACTGAGAAAAACGTTATGAAAGTTGGCGTCACATGACTTGTAGCAAATTCTTATTTTGAGAAAAACGCAAAGATCTCAGAGCTTGCAAGAGGTGTGCGTCCCCCCTGTGCCCGTTTTTAGAGAATTAAAAACAATTAGAAACACAAAGTTACATTTAATAACATCCTCTTATGTAACAGTCACAATAAAATTTATAAAGTCTTTTGAATATCATTAATATAGACGAAACAACACTTACTTTTGAATAAACACAACGTGGTTTCGGCTTCGCTGTACGTGCATGGGGTATGGAAAACTTGCTGTAACTTGGAAACTAATGACGATAGGAGGATCGTTTTTGTTGCAACATATTTTTTGAATGTTTGGGCGTGCACAAGAAATAAAAAAAAAAAATGGACCTCGTGAAAGGCTTCGACTTTTTGAAGGTGGCCTACCATCTTAATCGCTGCGCAGCAGGGGCGTAGCCAGAAATTTTTTTTCCGGGGAGGTTCAACCATACTTTATGTATGTTCGTGCGTGCGTTTGTATGTGTGCGTGTATATATACGCAAGCAAAACTGAAAAATTTCGGGGGGGGGTTGAACCCCCCCCCCCTGGCTACGCCCCTGCTGCGCAGTGATCACAGGCGGCCCTGTCAGCCATTCTGACGCGGTATATTAATAATAATATGTGGGCATTTACGTGCCAAAACCAGGACATGCTTATGAGGCACGCAGTAGTGAAGAGCTCCAAAAATTTTGGCCATATGATGTTCTTTACCGTGCACTGACATTGCACATAGCATTTCGCCTCCATCCAAATGCGTCCGCCGTGGCCAGGATCGAACCAGCGTATTCCGATGAGGTAAGGAAATGTGTTTGTAAATGACACTGCAAGCCATAGGCTACAGAGGATGGTTGTCTCCGTTAGAGATAGTCCAGATGGAATTTGACGTTGGAGCAACGGATCCAGGCGTATGAAGGCGGATATGTAGAAAGCCGGACGCATTCCACATCGACTGTGCTACATTACTCGCCGGCAAACGAATTTTGGCTGCTTCGTCAATTTTTTTATGTTTCTATACTACTTTTTTTATTTGAACAGTAAAGCGTTCACTAAACGCAAGGCTTGAAACCGCGAAACTGGACGATTCTCAAGACTTAGTCCGGTTGCTCCTAGGTTGTGTCTAGGCTTTAGCTAAGTGATTCTAGGTTTATTTCTACGTTGATTCTCAGCGCAGAGACCGCACAGACAGTCACATACACTACACGGATGTCCAAACTGCAGAGATAGAACATAGCGCAGAAACCAAGCGTTGTTGGGCTAACTGTTGCCTTCTTGATTTTTAGTGGACCAGTGGTGAGCAGTGTGACATACCCAATTCCTGTGGCACATACCCCTTTATGATGATGATAGTTTTTTAGGTTCGCCAGACGATGAGCGATTTGCTAAGCAGCTTCTCTGTAGAAACAGATCATGATATGCCCATATTTATTCACGTTTGTCCCATTTCGTAACACACTTTATTTCATAATTGCGTGCAATGGTCCCTGCAATAATGATTTGGTCGCGTATTTATTGTTATAGATGCAACGTGAGCGCTGAAGTGAAAGGAACGTGCACTTCCTCCGCCATTATTTCTGCAAAAATGGAGGAAGCGCAGTTTTTTCCGCCATTTCCTGGCATAATGAAAGCATGGGGATTCGATCTCTTGTCTCATCGATCTCGAGTAATGACCGGGTCCTGCAGTATTTGCTATTTTTCCTTCATAACCCTCGCAATTGAAGCTGAATAGTTACCGCCTCAATAGCCTGGCTCATTCGCGCCACCCTCTACCCCCTCCATATTCTTTTTTTTCTAACAGTTTTCTATTTCCTGTCTCTACCTTTTGTCTTTGGGGTATTCAACTGCGACGACGGACGAAAGTGAGCCGTGAACGACCCGTGTGCCGCTTATATCGTGTTAACTAACGAGTCACGCTTACCGGGCCACATTCTTTACACGGGCTGATGAACAGCAGCTCGAACAAAAAGGACGGGACAGGGGGGTCGTAACAAGGAGGGCGAGTGAAGGCGTAAAGGCAGTTACTACTAGCGAACGCCGATGTGGCAGATTGGACGTCGATGGGGAGGAAATGACCGGAACGGGGACACAACAAAAGACCAGCTTCAACGCATGATCGGCTGCTCCCGGTCTTTCTTCGCCGCCCTTAACATTGTTCCAACCGAGGAACACACCCGGGGTACTCGTGGCCATAGGATGAGGAGGTGCCCCTTTATCTTTCTCATGCTCCCGTCAGCGAGTAAAGCACCGGTTCGGTCCCTCGTTTCAGCTCTCGGCCCCGCCTGTGTCGCTCGTGAGGCTTTTCTTTTTGGGCGTTCTAAATGGATGTGGCTGGCTTCTATATGCGGCTTCTCTGGTAGCCAGCTGCGAATAATGCGCTCCCTTCTGGTGAGGACAGTGGCCGACAACCCCGTGTTTCTTATCGCGTTTCTACAAGCTCGCACGGGAGGCGCAGACACTCTATCACTCCGTTCTTCGCTAGGCCCTATGCAATCTTCTTTTTACAGTTGTGTATAGGTACGGAGCACGACCCTTGCTCCTTCTATATTTTCCGTCTTATTTCTTATTCTGCCTTGCTCTTTCTTTCACCCTTCCTCACGTATACGACACAACAAGACCTCGTATACACCCGCTTTACTTCTTTTATTTTCATCTCTACCTAGCGAATTGCTTGAAGAAAGTGGCAACAAGAACATTTGAAGAAGCGTGGTGAGAAAAATGGTAACAGAAAAGGTACTTAGTGTGCGCTTGTTTAACAACGTCGTTAGCGAAGGATCTAACGAGGAAGAGCAATTCCTTTTATGAGAGCATGCTACGCACTTGAGGCGCTCGCTAGGTCGTCTCGTTCAGGTGCCCTGTGAGTGCATTTACTTTTTCTTCTGTTGCTTCTTTTTTTTGTTCTGCAGCTCGAGGCAACAGTACTTAGGGACATGACCTCACTCGCTTGGTTACGCATATCAAATGCTTGGTGTGGCCGTCATTACTTCAGTAAGGAGCCGCCACAGAACTATGGCGCGTATTGAACAGAGGAAAACGAGTTGGGTGCAATTAAGCCTGTGAGGTGACTGACGACTAACGTCATCACGGTTTGTCTTGTAACCAGCGGCTGGAAGGGGGTCCGGTACTTGCGTTCACCCTGCAGGCATCAGAAGAACTGAATTCAAAACGCGTACTTGCGCATATACATTTATCCACCTTGTGTTCTTATTTTCTTCGCATTGTTGCGGCCCTTCTTCGGTTTTTCATGTATGGATGCAAAGTACATCTACAGACAATTCGAACTGTTTTTCGTAAGAGCTTTCGCATTACATGTACATGTACGTACATTATACATATACATTACATTCCATATACATTACATACATATACTTTTGTCAACATAATCACTAGTGGTGGTATGAAAAAGCCTCGAGTGTCTACAGTGAAACCTCGGTGATACGAATCTGACTGGACCACCAAAAATATTCGTATCATCCGAAATTCGTATCACCAGAAAGCATGGAAAATTAGCATGCGGCAAATGAAAGCTGGCGTACATTTTCATTTATTGTTTTTCAGGGCTGCAGCAACGTCAGGAACAACCCTGAGAGATCGTCAGTAAAGTTTTTAGGTGTCGGAAAGCATACCAGCACTTGTAAATATACGGCCCGTACGCGCGTATTTATGATGAACCAGGTGCGTTGTGACCCGCGACAGCATTAACCCCTTCCAAATTTTAGTATGCTTTTTTGCATAACACCAAAGTACTGCAGCGAAAGTAACAAAGTAAGCGCTTTGACGCGATGGATCAAGGCCACAAAATTACAAAAACGCGGCCCCGTGTTATGATTTTGTTATTGCGGAGGTGTTGGGGATATTTTTTGGGAGATTTACGGCCGTGCCCGCACAAGTGCGACCTGAACGGTCGCGCATGTTGACGTTGTGAGGCCTGACTGCTTCGCCAAGACCGTCCTCGCTTTCTTTCGGTCCTCGTCCACCTTTCATAGGATGTCTGATGCACGAGGCAGGCACGTGTAAATACAGTACAACGACAGCAGCCCGCGTCGACGCGTTAGAAAAAAAAATCACGGTGCTAATGTCCTCTGTAATCTAAACACGAAGGCACACGGAGGCACATAAGAGCCTCAATGATTCGCGCACACAATATCGGAGGCCGTGACGCGTCTCTGAAGGTTTATTCTGACCGTAAGAAAAGTGCTTTTCGTACACCGTGATTCTGACGATTTTGCCGTGCGGCACGCATGCCCACGCTTGCGTTCCCGCGTTCGCACGTGCTTGGCGCGTCTTCCGCAGCAGCGTGGACAGCACCTCTTCGTACCTGGGCGGTAGCGTACGTTCGTATCAAACGCCGCTGGGTGAAAATCGGTTCGCAACAACCGTACTTCATTACATTGTAGGCCAATGGGCCTTGGCCGGGACCAACAAAATATTCGTATCACCCCGAAATTCGTATGAGCTGTGATCGTATCACCAAGGTTTTACTGTATTTTGTGTTCGGCATTTCGAAAAATGCATACAATTGTTATTCTCTGGCTATAAAAGGCATTGTTTGTAGTAAGTTAAGCGAACAATTATTGTTTGCATTTTGGAAAGCAAAAGAGAGAAAGAAAACACAGGAGACATGTCCGGTTGGCTATCCTGTACACTGTAAAGGGTAAAAGGGGCGTAAAAGAATGGATGGGAAGATGGGTCAGTGACGACACTACAAAGTCGTCACAATAGAACCGTCTAAGTAAGACACGCCGACATTGTCTGCGAACATTCACAATACGTCCTTTATTCCGGTTTCCCGAAGAAACTTTATATTGTAGTATCATGGTAGAAGAATTGGGTAACAGCGCAAGGAACGGGACAAACAGACTGTTCCTTGGCCTGCCACCCAATTGCTCTAGTATGAACAAACCAGCCCAAGTTGAAACCCTATTGCACCATCATGGTGTCATTCAAATTTGTGTTATGTGTGTGCCGCGTTTTTTTGTGTGTGTACTCGTGCTACTTTGAGAATGATGTTTTATATGTAATCTTTAGACTCGGAGTATTGTATGCGGCACCCATTCGAGAGCTAAGGAGAAGTTTTTAAATTAGCGTATATACATAGGCATAAATGAATGATCTATTTCACGCATCTTTTATTCCAATGCATTGTGACTCTGACTTGACGCTTGTTGCAGCAAAGCCATATGTATATTTTATCGTCGTATAAACAACATTTTTTCGCTTGCACCACAGCGAAAAAAATGTACCAGCACTCGGGATCTGCGAGAGAGAAAGAGAGAGAGTGGGAGAGACAAATGAGGGAGAGGCATGGAGGTTACTCGCAATTGAAACATCTGTTTTGCTACCCTACACAACGTGGAAAGGGAAATAAATGTGGAAAGAAAAGCAGAGAGAGAAAGGCGGTGTGCAAAGAAAACTTAAAGGAAATGTGAGGAAGAAAATATAGGTCTGCCTAAGAGGCCACTGCTACCAAAGAAATATCAATAAAGCCTTGATAGACTTCCGGTACGACGACAGTTTAGGTCGGCAAAAATATGTCTTTATTGAACTGACAGTAATTCAAACCGTGTGGTCCTTTATTGCAACCAAATTAGGCTAACTCCATTTCGCTGCTGTTTCATATACATTCGCAACGAAATATTAAAGACGATGTCCATACGGGAGATACGGCATAACGAGTTCGGGAGAATGAAAAAGAAGACGCCTGTAGACACGCAGTGGCTTGTAAGACTGGTTTGTACATATGCGTATATCCTAAGTCCTAACCAGTCGCCAAAGAAGCCGTTTAGCATATACATTCGATAACATGCTGAACTGACGTGGCCATATCGAGGCAATAAAAATTAAACGCGGACTCTGCCTCTAACGTAGTAAATACAGCAGGACATAAGGAACGAATTGAGGTGGTTCCTTACAAGGAAAACTGTAGCATAGCCAAAAATGAGAGTATTAAAGAGCATATATATATAGAGAGAGAGATGGGTTCACATTGCAGCAATAAACTAGTGCCTGACGCCCTTTTTTCCAGGTTATATATAGAGATGGAGCTATTGAGAGGGTTGTGACAGATTTTCGTTGCTTCACTATGTTGGGACAGAAAGCACAGACTGCCGTGCGACGTGCTCTTAACGCCTTCTATTCTCCAGGCAAAGCAGGAAAGCTGAGCTCAGGTGCGTCGACCTACACTTTCGCATAATGTGTGAAGACGACGTCATCAGTGAGCTCGAGATATTCATGGAGGGAGCTCGAAAACTATCTCAGAAAATCATGGCATGGCGAGAGAATGAAATTAAGATGCCAAGTATCGGGCAAGGGCATTTTAGGACATACCAAAACAATAAAAAACATGGCTGATCCCTCTGTCATAGGAATCGGTATAACACGAAAGGGAAACGTGCCCTCACAGACGTAGTTGAGCGTTTGTTGTGCATTCTTTCGCCGCAAGCGCGAAGGAATGAATGCTACAGCATCAAAATGTAATGTTACGCAAAGAACGGCAAGCCGCTCGAAACTTGCAATGCGCTGCTCAAGCAGAAAAGACGCGCGGAACGAACATACACAGGATGAGCGCGAACTGTCACCGTTGTAACTTATTTCTGTGTGAGCAGCGCGCTCCTTTCGCAAAAGCGGCCGCTGCAGTGAGCGAGGTGACCTTCGTGCTCTCAACGGAAACTTGCAGGCAGAGCGCAAGACGTCAAACCACCGAGATCACGAGATAAGCGCCCGCACGAGCGACCACGCCCTGTCGAGGCGCGCGCTAATCCGCGTGGGGGACGACTTTTAAAGCGCGCTCTTCGAGCACTTCGCGCCATCTCGCTAGTGATAACGAAAACACGCTGTACCGCCGATCTCTGATTACCGCCACCGGCAAATGGTGTACATAAATAGCTCGCCGTTAGCATAGCAGAGAACATGCCGTCTGTGGCGGAGTCGTTTCGCGCTGCGCGCAGGCGATCGAAAGGTCGTAAGTTCGACTCCCGGTGACGGAACTTTTTCATGGTTTTTTTCTTTGCCATATGTTAGTCTTTATATTTTAAACGTCATATCCGTGACGGAAATGCGTCGGTGGAGCCGTGGTGGACTCCGGCATAAAACACTTTCGTGTTAAAAAAAACGCAGAAAACTTGGGCGGGCTGTTGAGAAGATTGCGCTGTTCGATTTTCCTTTTGCTTCGCAAAATCAACTCAAAACAGGACGGCAAAGCAAAAGCGTAAGACTACGTGCGCGTGTCGACTCAATTTTTCTTCCCTCCACTGAGTAAACAAAGTGGCGGAAACAAACATCCACAAGATGGAAGCGAGGCGCACAGTGCGTGTATGCAACGTGTCTCCCGCGTGTTCTGCAATGCAAATGAGCACACCTCGTCTCCACGCCACTCGCGACACGTTCTTTCGACCGGCAGTCGGCGGAGGTTGTTTATCTGCAACGTAGCCGTCTCCCTTCCGCTATACAGACACCGTCCTTTGGGTGGCGCTGCTGACGGGATATTTCTGCCGGGTTGGATACGTCTTATCGCTGTCTCTTTAGCAGTATGCAAGGTTCGGGCCCGATCCGCTTATAGCTAGGCGGCAGACAGTGCCAAAACGGCGAGCATTTCTTAGACTGTCTATCCTTACTTTTTTTTCATTTGTCCGTTTAGCATTTCTACGTAACTTGAGCTGTATACGTTTACTTTTTGTATATGTTTTATAGAATGATTAGGTAACCACATACGAATGCTGCATCGCTGGATCATACTGGTATATATCGTTCTTTCTATAGCCTAATCTCGTCACTCTACCACGTCCACAAAGGAAAGTTTATTGGACCGGTACACGCAAGCGTTAGAGACTATTACAAACTCAATACTTAGAAATTGCGTCAGTGTAACTTACACAAAACGCTAGACGAAATCTTATGCAGACTGCAGTAATACACTCTACGCTACCAAGCAACTATACAGCAACATGTTACTAAAGCCATCGTACTTCACAAGAAGTTGGGGAAAAAAAGAAAACAAAAAGGGAAAAATCACAGCATATCCACGAAGTGCAGGAGCTTGCTCCAGAGGTTAAATCCGGTAAACCGTGAATCCTCTGTACATCTGCTCAATCATCATATAAAGAAGTGACGCGAGAGTTGTTAATTGTGGTGTGATTGTATATACACAATGTTTATAACATAATGTTATACCACGATGTTATATGCACAATGTTTATAGACTACATATCGATGCACTATATACATAAATTTACATATTAATCCAGTATATACATTTTGTTCAAGAGCTTATTTACGGATCAGATAAGCTCGGGGGGACGTTTTCCTTTTAGTATAGGCGTATCTACCGGGGGGCAGGGGGGGGCGCTAGCCCCCCCACTGCTGCAGGCTGGGAAACTCGGCTGCAGGCTGGGAAACTAACAAGTAAGGCAAAGTTTTACTTGAACGCAGCAATAACTGATTATGTAAAATAAGTTTCCTACAATTTTGCTGTGACGACTGTCCTCCCTGTGTCGTGACCAGGCATTGTAGGCTCTCTGTGGTGCGGGCTGCCTATTCGACGCTTTCCCGCCTTGCGCTCGAGCATTGCAGAGGAGGCTATCGCTATGCAGGGTCTCTACAAGATTACAGCAATCTGTCATGATTTTATTTTGTTCGGCCTTGCCTGAAATTTAAGTAACCGGCGACGCCAATGCGGGCAGCAACCAGTAAACCTTTTATAGCCCGATCAAACGCTCTCCTATTTCAGGAACTCTAGTTTCTTTCAAAACGAATAGCATCGCCACTGTTTCATATCCAAGCTGCTGTGAGCTGATGAGTGTGCAGAAGTGTCGAGTACTTTAGTCGTGCCGATCCAAGAGAGCTAAAAAAGATTCCAACTTTAGTCTCCGATTAGCCTGCTTCACAAGTTGCTCATCATACGGTAGCATGGAGCGGTCGCGGCGGCTTGTAACAAGGCAGTGGACTATGCACATTGAAAAGCCCAGCTTTCAAGTTTGCCCTATTGCTTGATCTATACCTCACAAGGGAGATGATCAGCGTCCATGGTTTTCTGGACTAAGAAGACGGCCCACCTGCGAAGGATTGTGTCCGTTCCTTATAATGTTTATTGAAGACGATAGTCTTTCTTGGGGAACTTAAACGCAGAAATTTTGGTCTGTCTGTCTGTCTTTCTGTTTGTCTCTCTGTCACCCGATTCAGCCACCCGGCCGAAGTTTAACCACTTGCGTCACGCCCAGCCATCTTGAACTGGTAGCGCCGTTCATACTTGTCAACATTGTCGATCAAAAATCAAATATTACGCATATCTGAGGCGCAACGTCAATACATAAGTATTAGGTGGTGTGTTCCTTTACTAGAAAATGCATAGATACGTAATTCTAAAAACCCTAGTGTTTCTTAGGCTGCGTGGTAAATGCTAGTGTTTTTTTGGGCTGCGCTGCAAATGCGACGCTATGAGCCAGATGCGGCGATTCAACATAGAGGAGGAGGACTCATGTAATACGGCCGGCGGACGACTATCCCCTTTCGACGACATTTGCAGCGAAGCACGCAGATACGCGGCCAATTTTTTCTCTATCTACCTCTCTGTCAGCAACGATGACTTCACAGAGAGTTCTATATGCGCGCAAAGACAGATCAACGTCGTTAATACTACAACTGAAAGTATCTCTTATACATATATGAATCCGTCTCGCCCACTGTTATAAGTAGCCGCTGCCAAAGTGGTTGGTGGGTAGCCTTCTTGAATTACGTTCAGAATGAGACACTGTCTGGCTATTGCAAAAAAATTTAGTTATTGTTCAGCACAGTAATGCGCTATTGTGCACACTTCATTTTAACGCCGCACGTTTTCGCTGACTTGTGACGTCGCGTAACAAGGAGGAAATTTTATGGCACACCGAAAAATTTTGGCGAATAGCGAAGAACCAATGTCGAACAATACGCCGTATTAAAAAGAGTTTATTTTTTTAACGTAGTCATTCGGAAGTGGTAATTACGCAGTGGATTACTTACGCGTCATTTGTTGCGTCGTGTTACGAGCAGGTGCTGTGAGCATGACCCAGAAAATGTCGACCAATTATTAACAGCTAACGACCTATACGGAAGAAAACGATGCGGGGCAGTTTAACGTTATAATCGCCCACAGTTTTTCAAATAATATTTGAGCTTAGACAGAATTACGTAGGCTATTTACTTGGAGTAGCCGGAGGGGAGCAGTAAAGAGTCACTTCACCGCTTTCCCGTTAACTCCCCACCCAAGCTGGGAAAATTAGGAGGGCAAGGAACGACACCCAGTATATAAATTTGTAGTTATTTACAATGTTAGAGTATAAACAACCAGCTCAATGTCGTTTCCATAAATAATAATTGACTGAACTTGGTCTTTTTCTTTAGAAAGACTTTATATTAGAGGTCTCTAACAGTAAAGAAATAGGCACTGGCTTATTCTGAAGACTTCTGCGAAGTACCTTGCTTTGTCAGCCACATGTTTTGTCTAATAAGTGAGAAATTAAGGTACTAGAGTCATAGCAGATTCTTCATACTCACCGTATTTACAACGCGAAACTGAGTGTGAAGTTTGCAGATGGAATGCTCAGATGAAGAACTTGGATATTCAACACTGATATGTTGTACATATATATATATATATATATATATATATATATATATATATAATATATATATATGTATATATATATATATATATATATATATATATATAGATATATGGCGGACAGAGTGAGCGACGCCAGCCCCCCCACTCGCAAAGGAGTTGGTACGCCACTGCCTTTTAGTATAATGGCTTCTTCTGCTTCGCGGGCTCTCAGCTCGGGATCCGCTTGTCTTTGCGCCCGCTTCGCTGCGGCCTCGCGGGCCCGTGCCGCTTCCGGGTTCACTTGTGGACGAGCCCGTTTAGCTTCGGCATCGCGAGCCCTCGCTGCCACCGCCGCCTCGGTGTTGGTAGTGGCTTGTGCTTGCTGTCGGCGCTGGCGTCTCTCTTTGGCCTCGCGAGTTCTCACCGCAAGATCTTGGCGGTGAGCCCTCGCTGCTGCTGCATTGCGAGCCCTCCGCGCTGCTGCCTTGGCTTCTTCGGCTTTTAGATGCGAAGTATCTTAAGGCCGAGCTCAATCCGGTGGTGTGCGGCGTGACCACCCTTACTGCGCATGCGCATACCCTCTCCACAACCTCCTCTCCACTCACCCTCCCCCTTCCCCTCTCCACTCTCCCTCTACCCTTCCCCTCTCCACTTTCCCTCTCCCATACCCCTCTCCCCTCCCCCTTTCCACTCTTCCTCTGAAACGCGGGCTAGACATGCCGAAATTCTCTCCTGCGCAACGCCGCGATGAGCTCGAGCGAATGCGCGTCCCCTCCCCTTCTCTCTCCTCTCCTACGCTGCCCCCGTCTCGCCCGCCTGTCGACCGCGTTCCCCGCTCGCCCTGTGAGAATTAACGGCCAGGCTAGATGGAAGATACGACGCGCGTAGCGTCCCTCTTCGCGTTCCACGACGCGAGGTCGGTAGCATGCCCAACGAACGCCAACGGAACGCGATCGTGCAAGTGCTCCGGCTTCGGATCGCCTCATGGTCCCCTTTAGCGGGAGATGGTGTAATTTTTTACTTCTTCTTCTTCTTCTTCTCGCCGTGCTCCGGAGCGGAGCACGAACCCTTGAATCGTGCCCTTGAGCGCGTGTTCCGCTCTAAGAGAGCTAGCGTACACGGCAGGAGGGACGAGAGACAACCCCCCAGCAAAAGGAGCAATCTCCTAAAAAGAGAGAAGGGGGAGGGGTAGTGTAGCACGGGGAGTCGAGTAACCTGTTGCGTCGTGTCACAAAGGAAAGTTTATTTAACCTGTACACGCAAGCGCGAGACGCTTATGAACGAAATACTATAAATTGCGTCAGTGTAACTTATACAAACACTAGACGCAATTACTGAGTGGAGTAATACACTGTACGCTACCGAGCAGCTACAAAACAACAACCAAATTAACTAAAGCATCTTAATTCTCGAGGAGACGGTTTCACATAGTTGCACCTTATTTGACAGTTCGTGTCGAAACAGACTTCGCGCATATCATTAGAGATGAACATTCAATGTGCTCTAAGCGGCACATGTTGTCGAATAATGGTATTTAGATTTACTACAACTAGGAATCCAGATAACAAAGAAAGCACAATGAGGGCCGCGGACGCAGCGTAAAGTCTTATATATAAAGCCTATATAGCAACAGATTGCTTCAAATTGTTCTGCACAAACATATCCTGCATTTTAGCAGAATGTTCTCCATGTTTATTTCAAGAACCTCCAGAGCTTTAAAAAAATTACATCATCTCCCGCTTAAGGGAACCATGTGTGGATGCGAAGCAGTGGGGAGATGGTTAGCTTGAGCGGGAGAAGTGTAATTTTTATTTCTTGCGTTCTCGAGCCTGTGCATTCCTCTGGCGTAGAATCAGTACTGTCTTCCAGTCTCCATCCAGCTCCCGCTCCGTGGAACTGCCGGCGTCCGAGGTATTCGGCTCCCGCAAAGTCGCAAGATCGTGTGCCTCTGCCTCTCTGCAGTCCATGCCATTGGTGTCGACGTGGCATTCTTCAGCGAGGGAAGGAGAGCACGAGCGCCCCGCGTCTAGACCCGCAGAAGCGGAGGCGGCCGTCGGCCGCTCGTGCCACGTCAATACGCCGGAGGCGTCGCTGCTGCCTACTCATCGCAGGAGAGAATGAGGCGCGCAAGAGGAGGAGTGGAGAGGAGGTTTTTGGGAGGAGGTGTGTGGAGAGGATTTGCGCATGCGCAGTAAGGGTGGTCACGCCGCACACCACCACCACCACCACCGGATTGAACTCCGCCATATGATGCTCAGTGACAAGCTGTGTTTTTAAAAGCAGGAAATAGATTTAGATTTGAAGTTTTAGAGCGCAGCTGTTAGGTGCCCGTTCCTGCGTTGAGTGGCGTCGCCGTTGTTGGCTGTCGTCGTCGGCGTAACCGATAGAGCGAATGAGGGCGAAAGAGAGCGAACGCGTACAAAAAACGAGCGAACGCAGAATCTGTCGATATCACGAGCTATATTGTCCTCTAATCTCGCCTTCTTCCTCCGTCACGCGCGCAACCCTCAAGCTCGGAGCTCGTGCGCATGCAGGGCTGGCACGTGCACTGCGGCTGGCTAAGCTAGTCGTAACAGGGAGGTGGCGTTTAGCTTGGTTCGCGACGCCTGCAATGCACAGAGTGGTGTGCGTATCACTCGAGCGCTGGCAGTTTCTGTGGCAATAGAGAACTTAAGAATTGGGAACCCAAGACACTGGGTCCCCAGGCTGCATTATGTAGGCTACTCTTGCGTTCAGAGGGTCAGCAGAGTTTGAGAATTCAGTGAAACGCAGGCTGCTTTGGGTCAAACGCACGGGGCGCCACACGAGGCGAAGTTAAAGTTATGCGAGACACGGGCCATACTGCGTCATGGGTCACGCTACGTCTGTGTCGTCTCGCTCGACCCAAGACGCCTTGGGGGCCCACGCTAGCTTTCGATTTTTGGGAGAACGCGAGCGCAAGAGCCCAAGAGTGGCTTGGTTCTGCGCATGCGCCCTGGCGACTCGCAAATTTCTTGGGTCCCCATGCTCTTTGGGCCTACAATTCTCCAACTCTGTTACATGTAACGAAAGTTACATTACTACACCAGTGGATAGCCAAAACTTCAAAAACAGTTAGCGTTGCCCGAACACGAAGCTGCGCTCAGAATTCCCATTAGGGAGCATCGTAATCGTCGGTGATTTCTTTTTTCCTTTTGAAGATTGCTCCAATTACAAGGTACTTAACATTCTCATACCGACAATGTGTTTTACATGTTCAATGTGTTTATCTTGCACTTTATATCTATTGTGTTCTAGATTGAAAATTGCAGATTTTAACGCGAGATCGTGAAAGAGCTCGTTTCGAAGAAATTCCGGTTTCGGCGTCGACATCGGCTTCGTTAGTTGTGAGCGAAAAATGAGCGTTGTCCGTGACCGAAAAATTGAGAAAGATACAAATAAAACAAATAATGATAATAATGATAATTGAACCGAGGCCTTCTGCGTGGCAAGCAGGTGTTCAACCACAGAGTTGAGCCATTACTTGAGACAGCTTCGAAAAAAAAGCACTATATGAATATCTTGTAGTGGGAGGAGTCTCCTTAACGCATGTAATATTGCGTGGCAGAAGCGTACAATCGCGCCAGGCGTCAAAACATGTGAATTGCACAACGAGTGGGCGTTTTAAAGGCCCTCCTATTACAAAGCGGTCGCACATACATAATCATCATCAGCAGCAAAATCATCAACAAAGTGAGTGAGCAGCTGCGTAGGTTCGCGTGTCGCCTTACGCACGCGTAGTGGGCCCTTCGCTGATTCGCAAAAGGAAGTTGACGGCGTAGTGGGCACTGCGCAACTGTACTTGCAGTAGGCATTCATCCGGCAGTCTAAAAGAATATCTATCTAAATTATGCCTCAGTTAAATATTTCATTACCAATAATTGATACATCAATTCATCATATTAGTTAACATTAGCTTCTGCGAACGACACCCTTAAGATAATATCAGCAAAATTCACCCTCTACTCGGCCAATCCCCTGCATTGGGTGTGAGCCATGCACAGAGGACAACAACAACAATATTCTAGGACAGCTTAGAACGGCCAATGTTACGTGCACAGACGATCGTTTCCTTGCAGTACAGTTGAGGCATGCACCGAGAATCGAAGCTATACACCAATTTCACAAGGAGGCTGCCATTTTTAAAGCACTTCACCACCGCAGCGCCGTCTAGCGTCTGCGATGTTTCGCCGCCCTTCCGGTGTGTGGGGTTCCGCGGCCGCGTATGCAGCGTATACGCTGAGTTCGCAAGGTATTGCTGTTCTTCGCGGTACACGGGCAAAACAGAGCAACGCTTCGCGAGTGTAAAGGCGCTCGTAAGTAATCGCTAAGCTGTAAGCTTCAAAATGGCTGAAACAGCAAGCAGCGGCGGCCCACGAGACGTTCCCGCAGCAGCGCCCATGATGAGTAGAATGCCAACGCAGTTCTTCAGCAACGCGTTTAAATTGGCGATTGCTTTGTATGTTTTGTTGTGGCTGGCCTTGTGGGGTTCTTGGATTATGCACTATAAAAGAGCGTTAACTTTTAAGACAACTCTCGAAGTAATCGGTGAAACGTGGAGACGAGCGAACACGTAGGCCATTGTCCGGCTGCGCGATAGGTGCGCGCATTAGTGTTTAAGATGACTCTCGGGTTTTCTTGCCGTGATTGTTCAAGTGGCAACGTAACTCTAATCCCTAACAGACCATTTGGTTCTGCTTGGCACGTTGCAATACAATGTTCATGGAAGGAAGAGAGCATAAACACGATGCCTCTGTTGATTCGTGTCGTCGTAGTAGTTAAAAACTTGTGGCCTCTGATCGTTGCGTAGGATAAGAAACAGATGTATGACGGGTGAGCTCGAAATTCGGCGTAGAGACAACACGATGATAAAAATGAAAATAAGCCTGTTGCACATCTGGAAGCTCGGCATGGAGTCAGTTCGCTTCAGCGCGAGCCGCCGCCACTAGCGATACGCCGAAAGGGCGCCCGTTTTTGGTAACGTTGTCAGTTTGTTTTCTGGCGAGTATTTGAGAAACATTACGACGAGCGCACGTGTTCAGGTAACGACCTTGCTTTAACGAACGTGGCCAGATTATTCACGACACCCAGGTTGCCGCACGAAAAATCACAGCATATCCACGGAGTGAATGATGATGAGTGGGGCGAAGCTGCGGAGGTTCATCGGTAAACCGTGAATCTTCCGTGAATTCTGCCCAGTACATCATCACCGACGTGAGATCGGGCGCGTTTATACTAAAGGTTCGATGAGAGGTATGACGACTTGCAGCTCACTTTAATTTTACATGTACGCTGTGAATTTTCATTGTTTAGAAAACCATTGCTTTAGAAAACATATGGCGTCTTTCGTTAAGCAGCTGGCGTCTTTTCGTTTTGCTTTAGAAACATCTGGCGTTCTTTCGTTTTGCTTTTAGAAAACATCTGGCGTCTTTCGTTGGTTTATTCATCAATCAACGGCGTTTTGAACAAAATTTTATTGTTTAATCACGCCACAGGGAGAAATCTCACCAGGCCACTACCTGGAGGTAAACAATGGCTGCTAATGGGAATGAGAGACAGAAGAAGTCGGCTTTTAGCTAACACTTACACTTCTACTTCTACTAACGTTTCCTACTGGAACATGCCAATGGCTGCTAATGGGGAATGAGAGACAGAAGAATTCGGCTTTTAGTTAACGCGCACGCTGCGAATTTTTTTATTGTTCAACAACGCACAGGAAAAATCTCCCACCGGCACCACCTTGGAGGTCAAGATCTGGTACTAGCGTTACGACTGGTTACGCACTACGACTACGAGGGACGAACGGGTGCTGCTTTAAGGAGCTTCGCCCCTAAAAAAAAGTGCGGTTGTCATAACGCTACCACAGTTATCGTCACAAAATTGAAAGGTCAAGAAAGAACGTGCTCTCGATGAAACGTTAGAGACGCCTACCTGCGCCAAAGAACACATGTCATGCGGGCCTTTCTATCATGTAGATTGGAAAATGCTAATTCGATAATCTCTAAATTGCACGCACTAAAACAGAACATTCTCTAGCCGCGGCATTGTAAATCATGTGCTGTAGCATAGAAATTAGATATGTCGATGTTATGAGAGAACAACTTTTGGCCAAACATTTTGTGTATTAATCGTCAGCTTTGACATTGGTTCTCTTTGGTGTAGATGATAAAAGTGTACCAGCACACAAGCACAATCACAAGCTGGTGTGATGACTTGAAGAAATGGCCATAAGTGCAGACACCATATATAACATACTGTTTGTTGGAGAAGAAGGCGTGAGACCTAAGAGCAGCGAAGTCATTTAAAAGCATGGTGCACTTCGCATGCGTCGGCGGCCAGTCTTTTACTGTTCCGATAGCGGTTGCGGCAGCCAAACACATGCAGTGGTATACCGTGTCGACCTGTTCTCGTCCGACATTTCGATGTTCGGCAGCACAATCGCTTTAGCGCGTCGGAAAATGGAAACACACTGACCTCCCACGCGCCACGCAATGCAAAACGCGGGAATCCGCACACACCAGCGGCAGTGGCAGGACGGTCGGACACGCGGCGGAGAGAGAGGGAGTGGTGGAAATGGACCGGTTCAAGGCTACGCTCCTCCTCTCCGTGAAAACGGTCTATATATAGGCTATCAGTTGAAAAAGCGAATTCTTCTTTGACCTAATTGGTACTGGTTCATAGCTAGTAAAAAGCGAAGTTCATAGGCAGAGCAAGGGAAAAAAACTGAGAGAGAAGTGATAGAGGCGTATTTCATCAGGCAAAGGGGTTACGCCTGCGTCAGCACGGCTTCACTATCACTTCAAGATAAAGAGATTAGTTTTCTGAGCAGCACGTTACGGTTCCCTGGTTGTTAAGGAATATGTGATGCGCGCGCACTCGTCATGTGGTTTGGCTTGTGCTATAAAATCATCTTTCCGCTGTGGAATAGAATTAGTTGGGAGTTCGGCGCCCATCCTGTTCTTTTGTGTTACGTGGCCTTGTTCGATTTGCGCCAAAAGTGTCCTCAGTTTGAAAAGGCGATGCGCATGGGGCCCGACTGCACTATCGCGTTCTACTTTTGAAGGCGAAGCTCAAGCGTCCTCCGAATTTTATTTCTCGATCCTTCTTATTAGTCGTAGTATTTAAATTGTAAATGGTGCATACACTGATATTAGGACTTCATGCATAAGCTACCATTACTTTTCTAATAAGTAATTGTGACTTTATAAAAGCGCTTTTTGCGTTCCCGCCGTTACGCAAAGTACATCCTTGTGAAAAATTTGCAGATAGTGAGCTGAACCACCGACAAATGTGAATTACAACGACGGTGCTTTCATTGCAGTTCATTCTAAAGTTGCGCGCACCTTTACTCGGTCGAATGATCTGAATGCAAACAATTCATTACTTCCGCGAGGTAATCAACATATTGGTTTTTATGCAACGAACTTTTCAGCTCCCATTCCGTGTCTAGAATATGGATTTCCCGATTAGTTTGCAGGATAGGGGGTGCATCTGCAATAAAGACGCCTGGCAACTTATGAGGGCATTTTCTATCGGTATATTATCGGTTTTCATATTGTGTGCCTACTTTTCGCTTGAGACCTGTGTACTTAGATTTAGGTGCATGTTAAAGAACATCAAATGGTGGAAGATTCCGGAGCCATTCACTACGGCGTCTCTTATAATCTGATCTTTGTTTTGAGACGTTAAACCCCAACAATTATTATTATTATTATTCAGACCCCTCATAAATATTAGCGATGGTGTTCAGAGACATCAGCCAGTTTGAACATTTATAAACTGCGAGAAAGTGACCCAGAGCCTAGTTATGAGATGTCAAGCTCGACATTGCGTAAACTGAGAAACATCCTCAGAGACTCTTATTTTGAAGTCTAACGGAAGATTTTTCTTTCTTTCGTTTTGTTTTTGTGGCGAGAGTTTATGGCGCGTCCACATTGCCACCAGTCGTGGTGTGGCGCTAAGACAATAAAATAAAACAAAACAGCAATATTCATCCGTGCTTATTCAACAATACAAAAATTACACTTCATAAACTTAATAAGGCCATTTAGTCTGAGAATTTTTTCGAGAGTGAGCGCACAAGCTACTACTAAAAAGAAAAAAAAAGTAAGGCAGCTTCGCACTAGGGGTGCCAAGCCTGAAGAAAGTGCGGAGTTGTGCGGCCTGCCTTGTTTCTCTTTGAACAAAGGATGTGGGGTTTTGCGCTGCATGGGCGGTGCAGAGAGGGCACTTACGAAAGCACGGAAAAAACCGCAACCAGAACAAGTGGGCGCAATTCCTATGTTCGACTTGCAGCAACTAGCCCAAAGGTGTGCTTTATTGTTTCTCGTTATTTTTCTCTTTCTTTCTGACTCTCTTTCTTTCTCTGTTTCTCTTTCTTTCTCAGTTTTTCTATCTCGTTCTTGTCTCTATTACATTTCTGTCTTTCTTTCTCTCTCTCTCTCTCTATTCCTGGCGTCCTCTTTGTTTCTCTGTCTTGCTCTGACTTTCTTTGAAATCGGTTTCTGTGCCTGTTTCTTTCTATATCTCTCTCTGTCTTTCTATGCTTTTCTTTCTTTCTTCCCTTTATTTTCTCTATTTGTCTCTTCCTCTTTGTTTCTATCTAAATCTTTTTTCTCTCTATCTCTCTCAGTATTCGTTCTCACGCTCATCATAGTTATTGCATCCCACGCCAGACAAATCGGCGCACGTGTCGTGGGAGCGAAGCAGGAGATGAAGAAGTGGACGAGAGCACGTGCCGGTTCATGATGATGATAGTGTTCTGTTTGCTCTGCACGGACTAACGGTCGGCTTCAACAGCTCCGCTGTTTAAAAAAAATCTTCTCTGTTGTTCCAGAGATTTGGAAACACGTTAGTTTTGTAACGCAAGAGAGGCATTTCTAGATGAACTTCAAAGTTATTCTCGCTCTTCAAACACGCGATATCGTTTGTATACTGCACTGTGCTGGCGAAAGTTCGCAGGCTTACTTTACAAAAATGGATTTAGACAGTCTATAGAGTGTCTGTAGACTTCTTGTAGATGAGTTCGCCTTTATGTAGATTTAGTATTTTGCCTAAAGAAAATCTTTTGACAATCTATAGACAAAAGTTTATAAACGCGTGTCATCTTTTGTTTAATTGCGTTCTACAGATTGTCTATAAACAAAAGTTTTAAAAAGCGTATGGTTTTTTTTTCTATTGTTAGTCTATATACAATCTATAGACAAAAGTTAAGTTGACGAAGTTTGTTTTTTGTCTAATCCCAGTGTATAGATTGTCTATAAACAAAAGTTGTTAAATTGGTGTTATTTACTATTGTCAAATCACAGTCTATAGACTGTCTAAAGACAGAAGCTAAAGTGGAGTTCTTTAATTTTTTGCTGAAAATAAGGTTTTTCATTGAAATTTTATCAGACGTGTGTACTTTATGCAATTTTGCTACCTTTTTGTTTATATAACACCTAAGCATGCACTCCTTATTGCCCCATTGGGCCCAGCTGTAAGGTTTGTTAAAAAAGAAGTAAGGGGGCTCATTAATTAATTGAACCACAATGTGAAATTGAACAGGAATGCGTTTTTTTATATCTCATTAACACATTCTGGCGCACATGGCACATATATATTTCCCCTCGTAACTCGCATGCTCACATTAGAACTAAAGATGCCTCCAGTAAGTATGTCGCACTCTATGGCTCACCGACTGGATGTACTGCAAGGACTGTGTGGTTCTTTCCGCCTTCGTTGCTACAATGCAAAGGTCAATGTATTTCGTGGAACACTGGAAATCGCAGCTTTGAAGGGGGGCGATGGGCAAACAGTGAACAGAGTACAACAGCTCTTTTTCAAGACACAAATAGCAGGGCCCACTGCAGTGCTTTCATTTTTGTTACTATTCAATATACAGTATTTCGCCATTATTTTCATATACGAAGCACTGGGCCCAGAAACCAATTTTGTTAAAAATATTTTGTAAATTAGCTGTAGCCCTTTCGCTAGCTCATTATATTTGTTCATTTTCACGACATTTTCAGAAGGTAATATGTTAATTAAGATGTTATTAATATGTTAATTAGATGCATTTTTCTGTTTTCATTACGACGACGTGCAATGTAATATTAAATCGTGTTTCAGTAAGCGATTTCAAATTGATAATGTGTGTATGCACTTGCTTACATCACCCGCTTAGAATATATTAATTTAAGTTAACAGGGAACATCAGTAAGAAAGAAGTTGCAGCTGAATCGCCCTAAGGGCGAGGCATCGATGGTGACACTGGCTCGGTGCAAATTTCAAAGAGATATCACTCGGCACTGCGGACACTTGCTGTCAAAGGCTCAAGTTTTCCACATGCTTGTGATCATACACACAGACACGGCCGTGAGGGCAACAGCTGTTACAGATAGTAGTAAAAGCGGACCGTTCGTTACTTATCCTGTACACGAATGGTCCACGAACGGTATGTTTAAACAGCATGCACTGGAAATACAATTGAAGAATCGCTCAGAAGCGGCCTCCCCACTAAGAAGTGGCTTTTTCGTTCAGGCACTGCCGTGAAGGCCAAACCCCATATACGCGAAAATGCACGCGACAGCGACGAGCGACGCGACGTAGATCGTCTTCGCGCAAGCGGTCGCTTGGATGGGCAAACCCCATTCACGCGACGGCCTCGGCGAGCGATCTCCACTGTTGCTGGCATGAGGGCGTTTACTCGTACCAAAAGTGGCCCATTCTCAGCGGTATGCAATGTAAAATACGATCTTTTGTTGCATAATGGTACATAAAATGTTTATCATTGTCTTGCAGCATTTTTTCCGATCCCATCACTGCTGCTACGTGCTGCCAAGCCGCGTCACAGACGGCGCGGGACTTGGTAGTTCCCGGCCCTGAGGTCCCAGCGTTCGCGTTCAACAACGTCAACATTGCACTCGTCGCCGTTGGTCATGTTGATGAACGTTGTTGTTGATGTGCGTCGATAAGAAAGTGGCGGCAATTAGCAATACGTCACTGATGCATCTTGTTACAGCACTTCCGGGCGACGAGCGACGGACATGCGACGGATTCC
>NC_051180.1:101623758-101698312 GCF_013339695.2 Rhipicephalus sanguineus | reverse complement strand
ATGAGCGTTCACTTGACAAAGGTGCTGGGTCCAATTTAGCAATACATTGTAAAGCCTGCGGGTGCGTTCTCGTCTAAAGGAACTTTGGTTTTGGGTAGGAGTCGAGACAAAGTTGCACGCGAGCTCAAAGAAGCATTCTGTATCAAAGGAAAGGGCGTTAACTGCGTCAGCGAACCATCAAAAGTGTTATACGAATGCGAAATCTCCTTTTTAGAAGCACTGGGTTAAAGTAACTTCTCGCATTAGGTGGTATACCGACCGCGCATGTCTGGAAGTGGAAAAATGTTTTTTATGGGTGGTTACGTGCGATCTGTTTGCATTTTTTGTTGCTGTTATCATTTATTCAATTGTTGCTCTTTCATATTCATGTTGTTTTGGCCTTATACACCACGTGTCATTGATCGCATGTCCTTTTTTTGTTAAAGACACGTCACCACGTATAGTTTTATCGCTTTTAAGAACACCATGTGATTAGCGCTGTCGAAATGTGAGCCCATATGTATCCCTGTTTTCTTTGAATAAAATCAGTTGTCAGTAGGCGTTCGTCCATGTTACTTCTTGTGTTCGTCTCTTTTGCGCCTGATTCCTTTCGTTATACGTACAGACGTTTAGACATACCCCTCTATGAAGCGCTGGCCCTTATATAGTCATTGAATTACAGTGGACTATGGTGGCACAACGATGCGTCATTTTTCTTCAACTCTTTACGATTTCATGGCTGCGTCACAATATACGCCGACATTATTAAATAGTAGCTATGGCTTAGCCAAGCGCACCAGTTAATCTAAAGCCGCATAACTATGAGCAATATAATTACAGAGTTGATTAAGTTATTGCGAAAACGACCATATTGAGAACCGTTCATACCATGGTTCATACAATTCCGACGACATTTTGAAGTAGCGCCATCTTCCGACAGCGGCCACAGATAAAATTTCTCTCTTTGATTTCTTTATTTTCAATAGTTACTGTGGGAGGGCGCAACATCGGCAACATGGCAACATGTTCAGATTCTGTCGCCTTGCCTTCGTCGCGTCGACTTCGTTGAGTGGTTTGGCGTTGACATCTGTTCACATTCTATTTATGCGTTGACCACAAGTATGACGACGGGCTATGGATTCGTTCAACTGCTAGCCCTTCAATGACAATGCTTCTGATACGGTACGGCCGTCTCATTTGTGTATACGTACGTTACAACGCGGGTCGTGCGAAGAAACAAGACAAGATGGCCTCGCACCGGACGGTGGTCTTTCGAGAGCGATGTCAGTGGCTCTTGGCGTCGCGGCAGCTCGATTACTTGAGTAGAGAAACTGGCGCTACACCGCGCGAATTATGGAAAAGAACGCTACCCACACTACGTGATCTGTAATATTTCAGTACGCTGTACCTACATGCTGCTCTGCTACTGTTACGTCACGGTATTCGCCTGGCGTGCGAAATAGCGTTCATTGTGCGACAACTGTGTAGTTGTCGTTGTGGCGGTGGTTAGTCTTACGTTGGATTTGGAATACTCTTTTTACAAAGGTGAGTGAGAGTGTTAGTGATTACTTACTGTGCACAGCTGTCATTAGAAGCGCATTTTGTGTTGAGTTTCGCACGCCAAAGCAAAATCCTGAGAACGAGAGATACATACTGCACGCGTGCATAAGTCCGTCCTAATGCTCAGTGATGGCATGCGTATTCCAAAACGCATGTGATTGAGAATTTTGGCTTAATTGACAGAAGTCATTGACTTATTTTTCAGATATGTGCAATTTGATGCAGGTTAACGTTAAAATGCGGCCACGGCGGCCACGTTTCAATGGGGGCGAAAGGCAAAGAACACCCATGTGCTTATGTTCGGGTGTACGTTAAAGAACCCCAGTTGATCGAAATTAATCCGTAGTCCCACACTACGGCGTGCCTCATAATCATACGGTGGTTTCGACACGTCAAACTCCAGCAATTATATGTTATCGTACTTTCACGCATGCACTGTCCAGTGGTATCACGTTTGCTAAATTGTTGTTAAAATTAACTTTCTTGCTTCTTTATATTGCTTGTTGTATTGATAAATGCTGTGTAAAACTAAAAACGCGTGCTCTTGCCAAGTATGTTAACGCCGAATAAAATTGAATTATTGGTGTACAGTCTAAGGTGTTCATTAAAACAAGACTGTTTTGTGAAATGGGACTTACTGTATTTATGACAAGCAGATCGTGCGCAAACGTATACAAACAACACGAGACACACGGAAGTATGCGGCGCATCGCGCACATGCCGAGCCTATAAAAAAACGAAAAAAAAAACGCCACACACGTTACACAACACATAGAACAAAAACAATGAACGTCACTCGTGTGTTGCTCGCATCAATCCTAGGTACAAGTAATTGCACGCGACTGGCCGAGATCGGTAGCACTGGATAATCTGGTCTGAGGCTGCCGAGTAAGCGCGAAAGGGCGTCCGCTCTCCGCAGCACGGAATTTTAATCACTATGTAACTCGGCGTGCGCATGCGCGCGCGCGCATGTCACGTGGTTGAGGAGAAACGTTTCTCCCTTGGCGCTTGCCGCAAGAGGGCACGACGAGTAAATCGTACGCAGATCGTACGCAAAGGAGAAAGTCGCTGCTCCGAAGGAGGAACGGAGCCCGTTGCTCCATTCTCGCTCCCCTTTTTTTAGAGTGAAGACGACTGAAAGGCGACAGCCATCATCTTCTTTTTCTTCCAGTCAATGTATTGAACATTCCCTCCCACCCTCCGAGATATTTCTGCGCCGAACGTGGTTTTCTTACAGCCTCAAGGATCGGAGGCAGTGCAAGCTTTCTGCACATCAGTAGAGGCATGCCCCTGTGATCGGCCCATTTTGACCAAGCGAAGATGTAATATGACGACGTCATGTTATGTGACGTCACAACGATGTCACAAAATTTTATGATCTGTGACGTCATATGATGACGTCATCACGTAATTATTTTTGCATCACTCGTGCTGACGCCGCCGACGGTCAATTTTCGCGTTTGATGAGGCATCTAAAGCTTTCGCCTTAATACACTGTTCGGCTGTCATTCCATGAAATTCCACCTGCCGCTGGTGTTCGGTAGAGGTGGCTTGCAGCAATTAGGCGGGATAATTGGTCTCCTAATACATCTTCAAACTATACTAGAATATGCAGCCGTTGTTTACGACGCGAAGATTTCATAGAATATAAGAAGCGGCGGCTTACGAAGGATGCAGTAGCGTCACTCATTGAGGACTACCCTTCACGTTTGCAGCCCAAGGTAACAACCGAATCACGCATGGCAAGTATCGCTAAACGTGACCGTGTTGCGTCCGAACAGTCAACGAATGCATGTAGTACTAGTAGCAACGCTGCCTCGCGATCGCCGCATGTGCATGCAGCGCTGACATTAGGTCCCGAAGCTGCCGAATCGGAGCCCATGGACACTACATGCGCTACCGGCGAAACAACCGACAGTCATTATGTAGATTGTCACTGGAAGCAGCTTAGTGACATTTCATGCTATTTAGCGCATGAACTCATGGCTTGCGTATAGTGTGCTACACCAGTAGACGGTAGCACGCATCGGGGAACTTTAAGCGCCCAAGGTTTCAGTATTAGCTCTTGGCAAATGCTGCTTTAGAAAATCGACTTTCAGACAGTCAATAACCGACTCTCAGTCAAGCGAACGTAACAGTGACAAAATTTTTCGCGCATCACTGGCATGCGCTCTCTGGAATCGGGCTAGCAGACGACGCGCGAGTGTCTCGATCAAATAGCCGCGAAAGACACATGCCTTCGAAATAAGCTGGTTGTCCAGAACGACAAGTGCGTCATGGTTCCAGTTTACAAGTTTTTATTATACTTTAAACAACGCGAATACAGCCGAAAACTGAACCATATTGGCGGCGAGGACATACCGTGGCGCCATCTGCCGGAATCTCTCCGTGACGTATACAACGGCATCACGTGGTACCGAGTGCGCGGAGTGTTCGACGTCGCCAGTGTTCAGCCGCGGTTTTTCTCGTTTTGCAAGCGTGGAATGCATTTGTATTAGCTGTGAAGCAATCAGTGTGTTTGCCAGCAAAGGTTTTTCGTGAGCCAACGCGCTGTAATCGTCGCGTCGTGCACTCTCGACGGAGCGAGTGCGCGCACCGCTCCGTACGTGACACCGAACGTGAAGAGGCCACTCTTGTTAAAGGTGAGTTATGTAATTTACCTAATATGTAACTCGAAGCATCCTCGCATCTCGTGTACATTTATGTTTACTGAGGCAAGCGCGACATCGCGCCCCTATCTCTTGCTTTTGCGTGGAAGTTGCGCGGCCGAGAGGTACCGTTTCGATCGGCGCGGACTGCCGCGCACAATTCACGGCAACGCCTTGCCCTAGTTTTCAGCGCGTAATCAAATGACCCAGTGCAAACGATGCTTCGACATTGGTTATTACGTTCGTGAGATCTTTCGTAAAGGTAGCCATACGGTATTTTGCCGCAATAACAGTAATGTCCACAACGCTCGTGGTGAGTGCGGCTTACCCCTTTAGCCAGAACTGTTGCCGGACGATGATTTATAACAGATATATTTTAATAAGTGGAAGTTCAACCGCATATATTTTTGTCTTCTTTATCCACTCTTCCGCTTCGTGTGCTTCACTGCGAGGGGTACATTGACTGATGTGATATCATGCCAGCACGTGAGAATCGCTTGTTCGACTACTAATTACAATTACCGTATCTCGTTTTCAATGACTCTGCCGGTTTCTGGCATCAACGAGTTCATTGACCAGCAGTTCAGCACATCGCGGCTGCTAACGGAGGGAGAAGCAGTCTATGAGGCCGACCACGTCTGAATATGCAGCGTAAATTTAGAACAACACCGAGACAAAGTCACTCTCGCCGCCCTTGTGCCGAGCGTCGCCGCCTTGTTTTGGACGGTCCAAGGGCCGGACAGGAAGGTTTTGCGACGGCACTGCTTCGGGAACCAGGCACCGTCTTTTCCAGCTTGGCGTGAATAAACGTCGTAAAATCCTGTGTGTACAGTCACGGAAAGTCTCACGTAGTACTTACCGAACATTTTAGCTCCAACGCAGTACACAAAATCTTCGCGAAAGTGCTTGCTACACACGCGATAATGGGTACTGGGTCGCTTCCCCATTCGAAGCTTTATCAACAACGCATCTCGCTGCTTCTTGGTTTTGGGATACGCGTGGAAACTCACACCGGGCTCGGTCGAATACGTTCGGCACTGTGGCACAGAGAAATACACCATGCTGAAGAAAAAAACAAAGCTTCAACCTCGGGCATGAGATGCAGCGAGCAGCGTTGGCAAAGCTTTCGGCGGCAAAGGAGAGTCACGTGATGGCGTTTTCCACGTCACAGCGATAGCAGCGCCTGTCTCTCCTGTGGTGGCCCTCGCGGCCAATAGCAGCTTCAAATGCAGCCACGGCATTCGTTTCCGCGAGCGACGACGCGGCGGCTGGTCTACTACGGTGGCGGCGCCCGGAGGCTAAAAGCCGCACTAACGCCGACGGTCGGTTCCCATTGCGCTCCGCTCCTTCGCCCAGGCACGGAAAAATAGAGGAGGCGCTGGCTGGTCTCAACAAGTGCGACCGTGTAAGGAGACGCGCATGGCCATCGATAAAGCTGTATCAAAAAAAGAAGAGGAAAATTCTGGAAATCTGGTAGTCCAGCTACCATGACAACTAAAGTGTAGTGTATTGATTTGAATGATACTCGTGGTTGTGGCTTCAGAAAATCTTATGGTGTTTCTTACGGGCGATATGCTTTTATTAAGCTTGCGTTTCTTCTAATCGCATCGAGGCACAAATATCTGGCGCTGCCTTACTATTCATTTACATTCTTCTAAAACGCAGTACTTTCAAAAATAAGATCATTCTATGCTATAACAAGCTTGTCTCAAGTTTGAAAAGCTAAGTTAACGTAAATATACGTACTGCCCATTATTACTGCAATGAATGAAGCCCTATGCTCGAAACTAAAGCCATGGTGATGCTGCAGTTGCAAGTCACCGGAATATTTTGTGAAAAGCCACAGATTAAAACAGTTTCCAATCAAATGAAAAAGAGAAATCTTAAAATAATAAAATCAATCTTAAATGTACTTATGTCTTGGGGCTTTGACGCAACAGCATATAATGTTATGGCTTGGGCGCACTGGATGTCTATAGAAAAGTTTGTAACGAAGCAAATAAGTTAATGAATAAATAAAGTGTTGTCTTCGTAACGTTATTACATACAATTGCTGTAGGATGTTGAAGGAAGCGCTGGCTCTATATTTTAAAGTCCCGGATGCGTACGCAAAATGCAATCCTGCTCCTTGAGTGCCTTCCCATTTTGCACGTTGGCTCTTGCTGTCAGCATATTACATTTCTTACCTTCCTGTAATTTTCTTTTACCCATTAGGTCACATTATGTGCACATTCAGTCTGTCACCTCTTCTCGCTCGCTTCTTTTGCAAGTAGCTGCTTTCTATGAAGCATTGAAACGGTTGACAGGAACAGGATTCCACATAGTACAAACAGACAACTTTTCGGTTTTTTCTTGGAGGGGGAGGGGGGGTCTGCGAATTCACTTCATTTCAACCTTTTTATTATTTGACCATCCCATTTTTTCATGGTGTTTTTGATGAAATGTGCGCTTTGTTTATTCTTCCTTGAGACTTGGCAATACTGCAAGGTGGTGTGAGGCTTCGCATGATGGAGTATCTTGTTCCTTTCATCCTGCGCCAGTTCTTACAAGCCTTTTTTTAAGCTCAGCCCCCTCTGACGCTCGACGTACTTTCGATTCTAGCCATAGCGGAGGTCATGCGGGATTTGCGTAACCTTTCAGGAACTTTGTTCCTTAGCTGTGGTGTATTGGATATATTTTTCCAAATATAGCTTAGCAAGAAGAGGGTGAGGAGGGCTAAGAAGCGGGGAAGTTACATGCATGTTAGTCTTGATATTTCATTTCACTTCTATATAGGCAAAATTATTAGAGATGAAGTTCGCTCAAAGCGAGGCCTAGAGAGAATAATGAAGTTATGCAGATAAATTGTGTCTGTACCGAAGCATTAGTCATACCGTGCTTATTATATTCTATGAAATCAACCACAATGCCTGTTTTCTTGCAAACAATGCTTAGTGCTTCTGACATCAACAGATTAATATTATGCTGTCTCACAAGATTAAGTGGCTATATTAATCAAACTTAATTGTTACAACGTTTAAGGATAGTAAACGGAAATACTCATAAGTCGAGGTTAAACACAACGACGCACTAAATTATCTAAATGCGCGCAATATCTAAAATGATTGCCACAAGGGTGAAGGCTATGTTTGACGCTCGTCTTAGGGAATAATGGTCATTAGGTAGAAACATGGCACACATTCTACCTCATTCGAAAAAAATACATAATCTCCTGGGTCACTGTGGTGTGCACCCGCACTAAAGAATCAGGAATAATTGGTCACACCTATTGGCGCTTACTAAATGGGCAAATTCAAGGAAATCAAATAAGTCAGGTATTCTGTTGCATGTAATACTGTCTTAGTATGCTTCGACAATACAATGCCTTACACGCTTTATAGAATTTCCAATAGAACAGCATGGCGAAGAGTGGTATGACCAATAAGAAAGCAGCTTGCTCCTCTTATCTTTCAACAAAAGAAAAAGAAGTTCTGGACTGAGAAAACAAAACAGCGAACAAAATGCCTTTGACTACTACAGCATACATTGCACGTCGGTACAAAGTCTCAACGACCGGTGAAACCGTTAGCCGCGTCATAACAACTCGACGCAAAGAGCCAAAGGTCAGCTCGGAAGAAAAATGACAAAATAATAAAGAAACAAAGTACGACATGTACAGGGAGACAAAGCCTGAAGTGGGAAACAGAAGAGCAACAATAAGAAGTTTTTGTCGCAATAACAAAGGCGTTGAGCGCGCCGGTCTTCCACAAAACGCACGACATGGGCGGAGCTGCTGAAGGAACAATATCTAATGCTGCACATAGGTTCTAAGGAAAGACATAACCGCGATAGAAAACACAGCAGCTGACCGATGTGCGCTTGTCGAGAAAACAGTGCGAAGTTCTGTCTATGAGAAAGCGGTTGGAACAACAAGAAAGCCAATTGGGAAGACATTGTTGGGCTGTAGGAGCCGTTGAGGAGACGTTTTTATTCTTCGCGGAGGCGGAGTGCTTGCATTGCCTGTTCGGGACACCAACCACAACGTTGCGTTTTGTGTTAATGTAGACACGAGAGAAAAAGCCGAGCGATGCTCAAAATGATTCTGAGTGGTGGTGCACTTTCTGCGCGCACTCCTTCAACTCGTCTACAAGCACGAATTTTCTATCTTTGCTTCAGTCGAATTTTTCATTCATGTAACTTTGGAATGGGGACGTCCTGTTTGTTCGCGCCATATTTTCTCCACTACACGCAGAACTGCTAGGGCGAATTTTTAACTCATGAATTTAATTTATGCAGAATAGAATTCAACAAAAAAATTAAAGCAGCTTCGCACTAGGGGTTCCAAGCCTGAAGCAAATGCGGACATGGGCGGCCTTCTTTGTTTCTCTATATTTCTCTCGGTATTTCTTCCTCTGTTTTTGTTTCCTTTTCTCTCATCTGTCTGTTTTGTCTGTCTTTTTGTCTCGGTTTATTTCTATTTCTTTCTCCCTCAATGTATTTCTTGGTTTTTCTCTTTCTGGCCCTTCTTTATGCCTCTCTCTATATCTAGCTTCCTCTTTCTTTCTATCTCTTTCTCTCTTTTTTATCTCTTTCTCTCTCTTGCTTTCTGTTTCTGTCTTTCTTCCCTTTCTTCCTCTCTGTTTCTCTTTCTTTCTATGCTATGCTTTACTGTCTCCCCTCCTCCTATCCCTCCTCCCCCCCCTCACTTTCTATTCCCGCCAACTTGCTATACTATATCAAACAAGGATATGCTATACTCTGCTAGCGTGCCTGGGTAGCCGAGTGGTTACGACGACCGCCTTCGGATCGTGGGTTCGTGGGTTCGAATCCCTACTCGCCGAGGAATTTTTTTCTACAAGAATTTCTATCATTCTCATCTGTCTCTCTCTCTTTTTGTGCTCGTTCCCTCACCCATCAGTTATTCTATCCCGCGCCGGAGCAATCGGCGCGCGTATTTTGGGAGCGAAGCAGAAGATGGGGAAGAGGACTGAGAGGAAGAAGAGAACGAAGAGAGCGCGTGCCGATTCATAATTACGATAGTTTCTTTCTGTTCACACTACCTGGCGCAATGAAAAGTTTAAATAGCTCCGCTCTTTAAAAAAAGACATCTAGATCAAATGCAGTGTTGGACTGTGTGCCACGACATGCTCATTCGAGTCAACCAGGTAGCAGCTGCAGCCGAGCAGGCGAGGACAGTCAAGTTTTCTAGATCTAGCTTTTAGCGGTCGCTGTCGAAGCGAGAATGTTGATGACTTGTAAATGCAGAGAGAAGCCCAACACATATGTAAATATAATTAAGGCGGGTCCGCATTTCTCGCGTCTGAGCTTGTACGCACAGTTCACGGATGATGATGATAATATATGGTGTTGAATGACACAGTGTTTGGTTACGGCCAAAGAGCGCCGAGATACTGTCCACAGAAATGACTACGCGGCCATTAGTTGGGCAAGCTGCATCGCAGGTGGTGTTTGTCTGGCCGAAGAATTTTGATGACGCTGAAGCAAAGCTACAAATATGCATTGTAACGTAACTGTTGTAAATTGACCAAGTTTAAAGATACTGTGGTGAAATACTAGAGACTACGTGGCGCACGTATCTGTTGGAGTGACAGGTGACGCAATGTCGTAACTTGAAATACTGATATAATTTCGGAACATAGTTGACATATGACGCGTGTTACTCCAAAAAGGCGTTCAAACGGAGGCAGACACCTCTAGCAGTAAAACTGCGTTGCGCCAGATGATCGTGTCTCGACATAGTGCTAAGCATGTTGGGGCACTGCATTTGTGGTAACTGGCTTTAATTTTGCGACGTTTGTGTACGCACGACGCTTTCTATATATAGTACTGGAGCGAACAAGTGTATGTACGATTGCACACGCTGCTGCAAGGCTCCGTGTCCAGTTTCGCCAAGGTTGTAGCGGGCGTTTGTGTATTACCTGAAACAATGTATTCCAATGAAGGTTATGTTATTGTTTATTCGAAACAAATACATGTTTACTAGATATCGTTACTATTGCTGTGCGCTGTGCAAAACGCACAGCGCTCGTCTCATGAACGCAGTTACACGTTTAGTAAGCGTTGCGCAACATGGCTTTCTGAAGCTGCAAGCTAAGTGCAGTATACATCCATATACAACTGCCTTTCTGTCTTGTTTTTTTGTGATCAATTCGTACGCCTGTTTATAGTCATCTAATCATTTTCTGCTTTTATTCCTGTAAAGCGTGCACCGCCGTTAAAGCCTCCGTAGTGCGGCAAAGCTATACAAAGGGAAAAAAAGGAAATATAATTCTGAAGTGTGTGGACTGATACAAAACTCTCGTTATTACGCAAATTAATGTTATTATTCTTGTTGTTACCCTCATCTCGGTTTTGTTTTAAGTATTGCGCACATACATTGACAAAGCACTGTCCATAATTCAACGCTTATAGATTGTACATGCTACGTTCAGCAAAGGAAGTTACAAAACAGCCATTTCTCTGTAGTCGTCGCGTCTTGCGACAGCTGCGCAATCCTGCCCTGAAAGCAAAATGCGCTGAAAACAACAACGCAAAATTTTCAATGGCTCGAAAGCTGTACGTTATGCAGGCACTGTTCAAAATAAATCTGACGTACTGCAGCTATCAACAGTGCGTCAGATTAATTTTCAACAATGAGGACGAAATAAAGGAAAAAAAAATATCGCCCAGAATGGGGTTAAAACGGCGGCTGCAGCGAGTGCCTTGAAAACCACGAGGAAAAAAGTGCAAGGACAATGAGCTCTTCCCTCAGGATAACGCCGCGAACGGCGCGGTCGTTCTTATCGAAGCCTATGCGACATCGATGTTCGCCGCACCGCGTACGAGCCCCTCCCCCCCCCTCTCTCTCTCTCCCTGTTTCCAAGAAAAGCCGCAAAGCCTGGATAAAAAAAGTCACAGTCCACGAATACAAAAAATGAGTGACAACAAAACCACGTGTAGAGTGAACGCACTCTGTTTCATTGAGCCCGCAGGGGGAAAATATCGACAGACACGGAACGGCCATGATATGTATACAAAGAAAGGAGAGATCTACGGTGAGGTCGCAGAAAAACGGCTCATCTATCTTAACGTTGCCTCTTTCTCGCTTTTTCTCCCCAGTTTTTTTTTTCTCCAAGCACAAGTAACATCTAAAAGCTGCGGAAGAGAGGAAAAGAAGGAATCCTTGTTCAGCATAAATGTTAGAATCGGGCGTGTGTGCAGAGGATGCTAGGTGATCGGAAGATGGGCGATGCAGGCGCGTAGAAGCGTAAAAAATAGATTTAAAAAATACTAACGCTTGCTTTTTGTTTTGTATTTTTTTTTCACTTCAGCGTTCCGCCTGCCAAGAGATGATACGAGGCGCGATAAAAACGCCATTTTCTGCAGCTGACCCAAATTTTTTTTCACGCGCCGTTTCTTGCATATTCCGGGAAATTCGACCTCGTGCTCCCTTGATCTACGGTGGTCGATGAACCTTTTTAAATATTTTTATTTATTTCTTTTATTTCGGGTTTGCTTCTCAGGCATAACTTGTTATCTCTATTTCGGCAGAGAATGCATATAGGGTAATTACCTGCGCGGTGACACCTGGGGTAACTAGACCCGTTATCTATGAATTAGCGGAACCTAAATTCAGAAGGGATAAAGTACAGTCAGAGGAAAAAGTTTAGGGAACACAAGACACAAGAAAAAGTGTATTATTCCAGCTGATTCGGCAGGCAGCCTCCACCCTAGATTTCCGGCCAGCCCTGAAGCCAGCTAACAACGTGTACTGTGCAGTTCGACTGAATACAGTCACAAACTGCTGAGAAACTCAATGTTTTCTCAGATGTAGTCGTCTCTAAACTTCTAGCGGCGACACGACAGTACATAAGAAGAAAAACACAGATCTGGGGCCGACTTTAGGAAATACTTCGTAAGGGCGCAGTCTTATTGGCTAGCTTTTAGAGGACAAGGATAGGAGGACAAGGACTGGCTGGGATTTTCTTTTAGGAACAGTTGTAGTATCAGGGCTTGCTGGGGCGTTGTCGTACACAGTGCCTTATTTGAGAAGACTTATCAAATGCATTATCATACCCTTTGTGAAGTCAGCCAAGTTTGGTTCTTAGACGTTTACGTAAGGTAATCTCGCAGTGCGCCTAAACACAATAAGAGTGATACAAGTACCCAGTATCCATGTGCTCGTCATCGCTAGATATAGCATTCATCAATTTTTGTCGAGAGAAGATAATGTTCTTCAACCAACAATACAATGAGACATTTGTAATTATCGCATAAAAAATACTTGATGAAGCCAAGTGCACTTTCCAAAACAATGGTTCCAGACAGATTTTTCGCTTAACCATTCCTAATCACTGGATTTATTTATTTATATATTAATTAATTAATTAATTAATTTATTTATTTATGATAAGATCAACAATACTTATGTTGAAGAGAGAGGGCGTGCAAACACGGGCTCAACAAAGAAGCCAAGGCACGAAAGACGTCGTCCTGTCTCTTTAACATGAATACCTACCAACTAGCTCAGCTCTCTTTTATTCTCAACAATATTGCAGCATTTAGAAACCAGACAGGTGGGGCAAAATAATGTTTGCGATTCGGCACACAGTACAGTATAGAAATTCAGTACATCTCACTTTGTGCGGAGTGAACTACATTATTGTCTGCATATAATAATTGCTTCGATGAAAAGTGAAATATGTTTGGGAATACATAAAAAGCTTTACGATTTCGACTTACACTTGAGAACAGTTCCTGAAAGGCTTTCTATTGACGTGACTATAATTTTCAAACTGCGCAGGGCTTGTATAAGTTGCATAAGTGCAGCAGCACACGTTTCGGGTGTTTGGCTAGTATATATTATCGTGTTCTTTCCATTTAACTTACGACAGACTAGGCGAAAAACGAAATGTTTTACCAAGCTCTGCATATGACAACCTTTCAGACTCATGCTGAGGAGTACTGACTCGCAAATGGTGTATCAAAATACCTGACTCCTGCCTACTTGAGTTGCGAAGTTCTCAAAATTGTAAACTTTGAATCGTTTTCTTGTCTTGCAATACATCGTTCCTGGCTTTGATAAATGCGCACCTTCATCTGCAATTCTATTTACGAACCTACTTAGAGTATTGGCATTGCATGTTTCACGAGCGGACGTGTCTTTTATACGAACATTCAGGCTATATGCATGAGCCCATTAACCAGTAAGGTCTTTGTAATTCTTATTTTTTTCTGTGCCTTTCACCTTCTGGGAGGAGATTCAAGTCGAAAGAAATTTGGTGTTTCAATGTAAACCAGCAGTTTTATTTAGACAGGCCGAATTAGCAATAAGGGACACTATAAGTGAGCTACGCCATTGCAGTACAGTTATGTCATTGGCGCTTGAGGAGCTGTAATAGAAATAGCAAGTTTTATTAAGAGCCTGCTATGGTTCACCTCATCTATTGCGAAGCCTCTCACGTGTTCTATGCCTAATTTTTACGAGAGAGAGAGATAGGGAAATGAACGTTTATTTTCGAAACAGTGCTCCGAGCGATGCCTGGTATGACCCCATTTAACAAATGCGTAGAAAGGATGAGACTATGTGCGTCTCAGCGACAGGATTCAATATTCATTCAGGTTATGTTTAGGGACACCATAACGCCGGCCCTTGAATAAATGAGGCTCCTGTAAGGCACCTAAAATATCGGCTTTGCTTGTGAAAGAATGAAGTAAAGCAGCGGCTAAATATGAGCACGTACCGCCTCAGTTATACTACACTCAGATGTTCTTTGATCGCCTTTCTGCTTTCACTGCGGAGCGTAATAATAGGTTCTGGTTAGGGCGTGCAGAAACTAAAGCTTATGCGAAGTTCTTTCGAGGTTCGCTCTTTCTTATGCTCTGCGCTGCCTACTTGCTCATGTGTCAACATACTCACTTACCCTTCTAGTGTTTGCTAACATGAGCTTGCACATTCTCTGGACAACTATATTTATAAAATTCCCATATTGTGATTTTGAAATACTGGATCTTGTTGCGACACCCAGACCATGTAGAATGTCTCCGACTCATGCCAGTGGCCAAATATATGGAAGATGCTAGGTTTCTGGAATATAATAAGATCATCAACTTGTTACAAGGACGCGATGGCTAAAGGCGAAGGGCTCGGCGCTCAAGGATATATTTTGTCGGGGAAGCGTCCGGCGCTATCGAAACTCCTTTTTGAGAGCACATTGGGTAGCCTGAGCACTCCGAGATATGTAGTCATGGTTCCTTCACTCTACAGAAGCAAGCAATAAACGTATGGCAACGAACTCGGCACGAAATATTGAAGATCGATTCCTGGCGCCAGTGACATGCACGCTAAGAGCCGTGAACCGATGAACGCTCCTGTCTCAGTCTTAGTCTCTTTGTACAGTCACAGGCTGTTTGCTGTTGCGCTTCCTCTTTCGAAGAACTTTGCCTAGAAGTCACATGACCGATCGCATAAGCCTCTCACGTCAGCAGCCCTACCATCACGCACATGGTGTCTTCAACTTTCACTGGGTGCTATTGAGGCGTTGAGACGAAAAACGCAAATCGAGAACTTCTCTTGATGATATATTTCTTCAGTAGGTCTGGAGTTGCTTTCCTAAAAGTGTTATCAGAGCGCAGCACGTAAGGCAGGCTCAAGTATACAGATAAAAAAGGGAAAGGCGCTTGTAGAGATTACACTCGTCAAATTGGGGTTGAGCGTTTTAGTAGTCACATAGGTAAACAACAAAACAAGAGGTTTTAAGGAACCCTGTTGCTTACTTCCGCACGTGGCTTGTCACATTCAGCTTTTCTTTGATCTCTACGCGCATGTGTTGTTCTCTCGGTCAGGCTTAATATGGCCAAAGGTCTTCGTGCGACTTCGTGTCCCTAGTCGTCAAATTTAACAGAGAGTGAAAGTTGGCGATTTAGTGAGGAGAATGGAAATTGAAGGTTCGGACGCAATCGGCGTTGTAATAAACACGGCAGAAGGCGACTCGCCAAAAAGCCTCTCGCTACGGTGGCACTAACATTGTGGTCCGTGTCCCGACAGTGGAAATGGTTAGTGACGATGACGCGATATCGCAATTTTCCAGTACTTCCGGCAACTCGAAGCAATAGACATCTCTAGTTTCAGCAGCCGTAGGGCCACTTCTGGTCATAGCTGTAGGAGCTATCGGCATCTCATTGTGTAGAGCAGTCTCGTTTCACTCTCTCCGTGCTCTAAAATGAGAAAGAATGAGCGAAAATTGAAGAGGGGAAGAGAGAGTGACACGGGGAAACCAAAGGTGGTGATGTAAACAAGACGGGCATCCGGTACTTCCGGCAACTCGAAGCAATAGACATCTCTAGTTTCAGCAGCCGTAGGGCCACTTCTGGTCATAGCTGTAGGAGCTATCGGCATCTCATTGTGTAGAGCAGTCTCGTTTCACTCTCTCCGTGCTTTAAAATGAGAAAGAATGAGCGAAAATTGAAGAGGGGAAGAGAGAGTGACACGGGGAAACCAAAGGTGGTGATGTAAACAAGACGGGCATCCGGTACTTCCGGCAACTCGAAGCAATAGACATCTCTAGTTTCAGCAGCCGTAGGGCCACTTCTGGTCATAGCTGTAGGAGCTATCGGCATCTCATTGTGTAGAGCAGTCTCGTTTCACTCTCTCCGTGCTTTAAAATGAGAAAGAATGAGCGAAAATTGAAGAGGGGAAGAGAGAGTGACACGGGGAAACCAAAGGTGGTGATGTAAACAAGACGGGCATCCGGTACTTCCGGCAACTCGAAGCAATAGACATCTCTAGTTTCAGCAGCCGTAGGGCCACTTCTGGTCATAGCTGTAGGAGCTATCGGCATCTCATTGTGTAGAGCAGTCTCGTTTCACTCTCTCCGTGCTCTAAAATGAGAAAGAATGAGCGAAAATTGAAGAGGGGAAGAGAGAGTGACACGGGGAAACCAAAGGTGGCGATGTAAACTAGAGGGCATCCGGTACTTCCGGCAACTCGAAGCAATAGACATCTCTAGTTTCAGCAGCCGTAGGGCCACTTCTGGTCATAGCTGTAGGAGCTATCGGCATCTCATTCTGTAGAGCAGTCTCGTTTCACTCTCTCCATGCTCTAAAATGAGAAAGAATGAGCGAAAATTGAAGAGAAGGAGAGAGTGACACGGGGAAACCAAAGGTGGTGATGTAAACTAGACGGGCATCCGGTTTGCTACCTTGCACTGGAGCAAATGGAATGGGGGATAAAATGAAGGGAAGAAGGAATGACGGAGAGTGGAACTTCATTTGTGAGTGCATAATGACACTACAGTTTGCTACTGGGGTCTGCAGAGGTTGTTAGGTGAGGTTGAGGTATGTAATCTTGGCATGCTGCTGCTCATCTCATAGAGAAAGCATGCGAGGTCTACGAAGAGATAAAGGAACACTCTACGGTAGACGCCGCAAGCAGAACAGTTCATCAAGAGGTGTGAGACTTCTTGAAGGCATAGCGGCCAGCAGTTCAACAAACGTGTTAGGTCAGGATGACAGCCGATTTGTGAAAATGTTCTCATGTAAGCAAGGAGTGCGAGATATAATGACATTCACCTGGTATATCGGTGCTGCTGTTTATAATGATTTCACTGGGCACAGTGATGGCATGCAACAACTGGACGCAGGACATCCAGTATCTGTAATGCACTTTGAGAAGACGGTGCACGGTACGACGACGGTGGACGTCGTCGTATTTAAAAACATGCAAAGAGCATCGACGAGCGACTGCGCTATGACGGCGACATCCTTATGTTCTTTGCGGTGATTTATCTGCAATAAATATTACGTTCAATCCTGCAGTGCTTTGAGAGTCAGAAGCTTAGTCGCACCCTGAGATGACGTCCTAGGATCAGTGATCAGGCTCTCAACTGTTTTTTCGCTTTCTTTGTCGCTACTTTGGACTCTTCTTGGCCTAGGTGGCAAAGGAGGCGGGCAAGACGGATGTGGAAAGCATAGACGGCAATGACGAATGTCTTCGGCGCAAGCGTCGCAGCCACTGTCTTTTACGTTCGCAGCCTCTGGCTCTGACGAGTGATTCCTTGCCATCTGCTTTATTATGGCCATTGTTCTCTAGAGTGAGGGGAGGGAGGCATTATAAGATCCAAAGTAGTTAGGGTGTTCAGATTCATAGCTTTGCACTGATAAGTTGCGTGGGGGCGGAGCCGCGTGGACACGTGGTTATGTTTCATACTTCTGTGTAACAACGCACCACAAAAATTCCAGACTGAAAGGAGACGAAAAGACCGACACAACAAGCTCTTCCATCGTTTCTTCTTTCAGTATGTTTGTTTTGTGGTGCTACACTGAAGCATGAACCATACCAACTCGCCCGAGTTGTTGTCCTTTTTTTTATTCTGCATACACTGCTCACATGTGCCAGCTTAATGGATTTCCAGCCTCGTAGCGGCATTGAAATGAAAGGACGAACAACAGGACGACGTGAACCTCTTTGCGTGCAATGAAAGTGATTCGGCTTCTAATAATACGTTCATACAATGCGACTCCCCGCTTAGAGAAGCGTGTATAATAACAACTTCATTTGGGACTGTTTGAATAAGTATTCGCCAATCAGCAGTTGAAGTTGTCCGTCGATGTCGTAGATGACACCGGTAGTGGACATTTAGCCAGACGGAACATAGCAGAGAACTTGCATACCACCGAGTTCGGTGACCAGGTCAGACGATTCTAACCCGGTCACATCTTCGACTTCTATAGCCAAGGCCCTACTGCGGCCGTTGACTGTGACCTCCCTTGTTTAATTTGGAACCAGTGCCTCGAGATTCAAAGATACTCCTTGCCTGTGGCGTTGTGCGATGTTGCCTGTGGCGAGTACCGGCACGAAAAGAAGGGCAAATGGCTCAGGGCTTCGAGGCGCCCTTGCTGGGGACACACTTGAACGGGATGACACGTTCAGCAGCATTCTCTTCTATCCGCGGCTCACACCAACCTTAAATTTGTCATCAGACGATTTATCGCTGTTATATGTGTAGAACGTAGTGTCATCGTTGTCCGTAGCGCTTTCGTCTATTTTCCTCTTCCGTGAAATGCCCGCTGCAGACGCTGCCACGTGAGGAGCAACCGTGCCGGGCTGGCCTTTCATAGACAATTGGCTGGTGTCGGTTAGCAAAAGCAAAATAAGAGCGAAATATTCGTGATTTTGAAAATACAGCGCTCAGCAAAGAAACCTCGTCTTCCCGAGAGAACGCCACGTTAAGGTTCAAGAGTTCGGTTTTGGTATTCAACAGACCGTCAAAAATGCCTGAAAGCTTACATTTGTGCATCTGCGAGCAGCGTACAGTCTTGGTATTCTGTGCTCGTAGAGCTGACCGCTTAGCCTGGAGGTATACCTTAGGAATCACTCTTATAATTCAAGTGGAGAGGCGTTTGGAATGGGTGCCGATTACAAACGATATGTTATTTAGTCCTCACCATACGCAACGCAAGGCAGTCGAGTTAGAAGGTGCCTGAAGGCGTGCAAAAAGAAAGAAAAAAAGGAAACGTGTCCGAATGAATGCATTTGGTGCCGAACACGTAGAAGCTAACGCTAACGTGATGAAACCATACCGTGAGCCAGATACCTCTCGATCCAACCTCTTAGATTTATCTCAACTGCAGTGCCTACATAAGCATTTATAGTGTTTCTTTTTTTCAAGGTTAATGGCGTCAGCTTCATTCGTCTTGCCTCCAACAGACTTTATTTTTGCTCGATATGTCCCGCCACCTACAGCTTGTCAGAACCACGTGAAAGGAGACCTATGTTGCCCACTGTAACTTCTTTGAATCACAGTGTGATGCGAGCACAGCATAGCCTCAATAGCCTTTTTTAGCAACAACAAAAGGGCAAGACAGCTTCGTGAGCGAATAAAAACATTTACACGCTTGCCTTTTTCTGCAAAGGTGAACGAACGCCTTTTCACGGAGCGGCCTCTTTACCAAAGAAGTCGTGCGTAAATATAGAAATGCAGAAAAGCAGAAAACGTAGCTAAGCTGTTTTCACTTATTTTCAAGCACAACAATATATAGCGCACAGCTTCGCATTACACTTCCTGCATGTATGCGAATTAGTGAATTTATGGATCGCAGTCATTTCCCCTTTATTCCCTTTTGGCTACACAAAATATGCAAAAAAGGTGTACGTGCTCAGCTCCCAAGAAACAGGCGAATATTTCGCATTTATTTTTTATGAAGGCGCCACGAACACAAGTTGCATTGCCGACTCCTCTCACGGGAATAGTTTTGGTTAGTCGGAAGGAACCCATAAGTTGGTTGGATGCAAAAACTATGGCTTCCTTCCGGAAGCGCGTTTTCTCTCGGTTATTCCGCTTGCCTTACTTTTTTTTCTTTTTTGTGGTCCAATTTTTAGTTTTAGCTTGCAGTAGTAATGTTTTTCTATTCATATCAGTTTGACAGGAGCCGAAAAGTGCACAATGAAACAGGAAATGCAGGGAGAATTGATACAGGACCAAATAAAAAAGGAAATTGAGCCAGTTCAAAAAGAAAGCTAAGACAGCGAATATTGTGAGACTCAATGATAGCCTGAATATTGCTAAATGAGCCAACTCAAAATCAAAAGACAGATGTTTTTGGTCTCGCCGATCCTTCCAGTTGAGTTTTTGATCGTCATCATGAACCGGCAGACGCTGTCTTCATCCTCTTTTTCGTGGCCTTCCTCTTCTCCTTCGCACCAAGAACACGTGCGCCGATTGGTCTGGCGTGCGATGTAATAAATCTCATGAGCGAGAGAACCAGTATAGAGAGAGAGAAAGTTAGAGAAAGAGAAAAATTGTCGCCGAGGCGGGGCTCGACCTCGCGTACCCACGATCCGAAGGCGAGCCTCGTAACCACTCGGCTATCCAGGCACGCTAGCAGAGCATAGCATAGCCTTGTATAGTTTAGTAGAGCAACGGGGTGGGAAAGGGAAGTGAGGTTGAGGAGAAGAAAAATGAGGAGGGGAGAACGAGTGAGAAAGAGAGAAATAGATGGAAAGAAAGGGAAGAGAGAGTAAAAAAGACAGCAGGCGAGAGAACGGCTACAGACAGGGAGAAAGAGCAAGAAAGACATAGAATGAAAGAGAGGTAACAAAAAGAGAAAAATGAGAGAGAGAAAGGGAATAAAGACAAAAAAAGATAGAAAGACACGCAAACAAACATACATTGAGAAAATGAAATGGAAAGACACAGACTCAAAAAAGATAAAGAAGACAGGAAGCATAGCCATGTTTAGTTTAGTATAGCAAGGGGTTGGAAAGAGAGAGGTGAAAGGGTAAAAGGCTAGCCAAGCCAGAACCACCTAGGTATCCACCAGCTCTGCTGTGACCCAGACCAGCGCGACTTAGTGCAAGCTGCGGTAATTTTTGAACAGCGATGCTGTTTAAGGCAGCCGTAATTTGTGCGACATATCCTGTGTAGCCTATCAGGTATGTGCCACAGAAATTCGGTAAATCCCACAACTCACCACCGGTCCACTGAAAATGAAGAAGAAACAGCTAGCCCAACAAACGGGTACGTGCAACAGAAATTCGTGCGGTCTATCAGAAAGCTATCACCATCATAACGGGTACGTGCCGCGGAGATTAGGTAAATGCCACTACTCCCCACTGGTCCACTAAAAAGGAAGAAGGCAACAGTTTGCCCTACACAAGGGAACATTAAGTTTTATAAGTCTTGCAACCGATTCCCACAACGCGTGGGGCAGATCCCACGCGTTGTGGGAATCGGTTTCATGCGAAACGGTCAGCGAGTACTTCTATGCTGTATTTTATGGCTTTGAGCCAAGCGTTACGAGGTGGATCGACACGTTATTGTAGGTGTAGTAGCTGTGTCCACATCGTGGGCTTACCGGGTACCTCGACAGCACTGGCCTTTAAAAGGGTGCATTATGGTGCGACGTAACGTCACCCCTCCCGTTCGAGTACATACGTCAATATTATCGAAACTAAATGCACTTTATGGTGCAATCATGTGAAACTCACACGTAACTTTGGTTAATATATTCCACCGGGGTCGAGCAATGCTTCAATGTAGCTTGCTGAATCATAGGAATACAAATGTAATGTTTATTAGACTGCTACAAAAGCGGAGCCAACACTGGAACCACGGATGTTAATCTGATATGACGCCTGTATCGTAGGAGTACATATGTAGTGTTTATTGCTTTCTTGTAAAAGTAGATAGCCAGCATCGTAAACACAATAGGTTGCACCGACATTACGCCTGCATAGGCTGTTTTTTCCAAACCAGTTTATAGACATGGCGTGGCTCTGTGGTAGATTACCTGATTGCCACGCAGAATGTTTGGGTTCGATTCCTACTGGGATCCTAATTCTTATTATTTCTATTCGTGGGTCAACACTGCCGATGTCGGTTTTTCTTAACGCTCTCTCATTTAAATTACCAGTGTCTGTTCTCGCCGTTCCTGGGTAGATATAAACTGTCAATCACCTGTGGCGCATACCCGCCCACCGCGGCACGTGGTAAACGGGTATGTGCCACACGTGTCTGGACGAAAGGATTTGAAGACGTACTCGGCAGGATTTTCACGTTATTCATATCATGACCAGAGAGTCATATTCGTCCAATCCTCTTACCCTCCCATGCCAATTTTGGTCTACACCAAGTTAAGAGGCGATCATGAGAGCACCCAGACGTAGGCGGCTAGATAGATAGATAGATAGATAGATAGATAGATAGATAGATAGATAGATAGATAGAAACGCTCACAATGCCAAAGGTTCACTAAGAAATGCTTCGCATTTAACATCCTGCCGCCCAATTTTGGCCAATCCAAGAATGGGGTGAGTGCCATCAGAAAAATGTCATAATCATCATGAATTTGAAAGGCAACGGCGGCTGGGAGAAAACCCCGAAGCGGTGGAAGGCCTACAATAATGACGACGTGCACGTAGATCTATGAGAGGTGCGAACGCTTGGTTTCGGTGTGAGTTTTTTTGTCTCTGGTTGCGCCTCCATGTCGTGTCTGTGACTGTATTAGTGGTGCGAACGCTTGGTTTCGGCGGGAGTTTCTGTCTCTTGAGTTTGGACATTAGTGTCGTGCCTGTGACAGTGTGTGTGTGGTTTAATTCGAGCCTCTCTGCGTTTAGAATCAATGCATAAACAGCCTAGCATCACCTAGCTGAAGCCTAGCAACAACCTAGAAACAACCCTCATCCCCTAGCTAAGGCGTAGAAACAACCTAGAAGCAACCAGATTATTCGTCAGAATCGTCTAATTTCGCTGTCTCAAGGCTTGCGCGGCTTAATGCTTAGTGCAAGCTTCGAGAATTTTTTTTACATTTGGCAGCGTGATCTTTGTTCTCTCTTATGTTGTCCCTGAAGTTCATTTTCGATCACTTTCTCTTGTCTCCCAACTTGTTCAAAAAAACATACTTTTGTCGCTTCCATTAGGTTGAAAAATTCACATGCTTTTTAACACTTCTCTGCGACGTTATTAAAGTATGCAGCCCTTAATATTTCGCTGCTATTGCTTTGTTCTCCTGACGCACTGTTCTGCTGTTTTGCGAACCAAAACATTTGATTAAATTAGTGTAGTGGCGAAAAGTGACTAAAGCTATGGTGCGCTGGTGACAGGGTAATACAATTTTGCAAGTGAATTCAGCATAGGCAGAAGTACCTAAAACTTATATAAAAAGCTGCTCTGTATAGAAGCAAGGTAAGCAATGAATGATAATACGAAAGTACTTCAATATAGTAGTGCCGTCCCTTCTTGGCGAGAGTGGTAAGCTGTCCCTGACAATGTTACCGATTGTTAGGGACAGCTGCCAGTTACAGCTGCCAACGTCTGTTACAGCTACCCGTCAGTTACAGCTGCCAACGCATCATGTCCTTAAGTTAGCACGGGGGAAATGTTCTATGTAACTGATGAAGAATGGGCATGTACTGTATCAGTCACAGTTGTCTATTTTTCTCTATGTGTCTCGACGTCTAGACACATAATTAAAATGCCTAATACTGTTAGTGGTACATGACATCTAATAAATGTTAGTTATTATTATGACTGCTATGTGACCTTCGTCTGTACGCAGGTATTTCGAAACTTTGGCATCAGAAATAAAATTTCATCAAGTCCCTATATCTTTCCCTGTCAGGTGTCATATCCAAGCTGACATAATCGTCTATCTGCTTCGTTCGTACTATTACATGTTCACGTTTAACGTATGGCCGCTCACGATGGCCGTCCAACTCTAGCGTCACACAACTTTTCAATAAAATGGTGGCTCACTTTCATTTTTTTTCCTGCGGCTGAGGTTTCCTGACTACAGATTCGGTTGTATAACGCGGAGGGAACGACCACAAAAGGAAAACCAAGACGTCTCACGGAACGTTTTCTGTGTCGTCTTGTTCTTATTTTACGGTTCTTTCTTCATATGTGCTATGCAAAGGAAGGGCCATGTGCCAAGCCCAACTTTCCGCTATCTTGACAGAATTCTGTCACTTGTATAATGCATGGAGATTCACTAGTATTCTGAATCAAACAGCGCACTTAAACGGCCAGGACATAGAAAAGAAGCACATGACAGCGCTGACATGTGTTGCCTTTCTGTGTGCTGGTCGTTTACGTGCGCTGTTTGACTCATAATGCTACAGCAGGAATCTCAAATTCTCATTATTGTAAATATTCATTGGCAGTTCATGCAGCAAAATTGTGAGCTTCGCAAAAAAAGAAAAAAAAAGAACTTCGATGTACTAAGCTTAGTGAGACAAAAAACTCCACTTGCCGTATGTCAATACCGGGACATCGCAACATTCCTGGCAACACAGCAGCTGATAAACCAGCACGACAAGCACACCGCAAGAATGATATCGTTTCTATACCAATATTTAAAAATGAATTGCGAAGCATTTTAAACACAAAATATTTCAATGTGTGTAGAAATACGTGCTTCGACGAAAATTCTAAAAGCTGTGATTTATATCATATAGATCCACTAATCGAATTTGAAATTCCGTTATCTTTAGGCAGAAGTGTGGAAACCCTTATTCACCGATTAAGGCTAGGCACTGCGTACACCAAGCATTTTTACACAAAATTGTCCGCGCTGAAACTACTGAATGTGACTGTGGATCTGTAGATGAAGACATATATCACCTCCTTCTAGAATGCCCACAGCCCGACGCACGAAGACGCCGACTTCAATCATCGTTAATAACATTAGACCGCAGACCACTAAATTTAAGGGAACTTTTGAGCCCGTGGCCAACAAGAGGCTTACAGAGGTGTGCTTTAAAAGCATTGAAAGTGTTTCTTGAAGACAGTGGCATTCTTGGCCATTACTAGTCCATTAAAGCTTTGTTTTGTTTTAGCGGCAAAGTGTATATTTATGTGCGCGCTGAATAATTTCGTCTTGGTCATGTTATGCAACGGTTGCTCTTCATTTTTTTTAACATCACCGTGTGTACACATATATGTAATTGTTGAATGTGTTGTTTTGACTGTTATGTTATGTATTGACTGTTACGCTAAATTGTACGTATATTGTATCTACTGCGGGTTAAATGTGATTAGAATTTTGGACCCTATGTAATCCAAAAGCTAAGGAGTAGCCGGCGCCTTATTTGTGCGCCAACATCTCCTTACATTACGTCAATAAAAAAATTCTTAATCTACTATTCCTCATAGAAGTCAACGAGCAGTCGCAATCTATTCGGAATGAGGAGGAAAGCGTCTCCAGTAGTAATTGGCTGTTACCAGGCTGCCGCATGCGTTTTCCCATATGCATGGCGGGCATAGTATAGGTGCGCATAACACCGTCTACTATACTTAGGAATTCCATCCTAAAAAGGCTAATCGAGTCAGGTTCATATCGATCAATGGGTTAGGTTTGGTAAGAGCCAGGCGTCACTAAAAACGGCATACACAATGAATAAAAAGCCCACTGATAATGTCTCGGCTTTGGCGCTGCCATTTCCTTCAGGGGAAACGTTACGTACTGCCGGAATTTCTCTTTATTCGCAGGTGTTTGCTTGCACAGCGACACACAGATCGCTGGTGACTGAGTAACTAGATGGCACCGGTAGTGAGCGTGTATAACCGAGCGGCATGAGTCCCAGGCGCATTCATGCTTTATTCCTGAGTGGCGAGATTCTCGAGCGACGAGCGGTGGCGAGGTAGTGCATTGCATGCCATCAAGGAAGGAAGAAAACAAGAGAAGCCAGTAAGGTGAACCAGGCACATGGCCGGTTGGCTACTAAGGCGCTGAGCTGCTTTCTGAGCAGTCAATCTTGGAATGTCGGAAAGATCGTGCTTGTGTGTGTGTGTGTGTGTGTGTGTGTGTGTGTGTGTGTGTGTGTGTGTGTGTGTGTGTGTGTGTGTGTGTGTGTGTGTGTGTGTGTGTGTGTGTGTGTGTGTGTGTGTGTGTGTGTGTGTGTGTGTGTGTGTGTGTGTGTGTGTGTGTGTGTGTGTGTGTGTGTGTGTGTGTGTGTGTGTGTGTGTGTGTGTGTGTGTGTGTGTGCTTCCCTCCCTATCCCATTCCTCTCTTCCTTACTTTTCTGTCTCCCCTTCCTCCTTCCCCAGTGCAGGGTAGCAAACTAGACATGTTTTCTGGTGAACCTCCCTGCCTTTCCGCATTACATTTCTCCCTCTCTCTCTCTAGGAGCCCAAGTGAATGGCGCATTGTTTTGCCTGGCCTTTGCGCTGAAGAGAGAGAGCGAATTTATTTGAAGGCAGAGAGGTCGGCCTGAGCTAGTGCGCTCTAGCCTGCTACTCTGCACAGGGGAAAAGGGAAAGGGGAAAAAAGGAGTGATGAGGGGTGATGATGGGGAGAGGAAAGAGATATCCGTATATACAATAATACAATAACCTCGTGACATAGTGGTTTCGCTAGTCTTGTGTCCAGTTCTGTGCTCTTGAGAAAATCTATCACAGCTTTGATAGCAGTTGGTGACTTTGTCTGGTCGCACATAGCTGACAAAATACCCGCCTCACTTAGTGTTGCCACACCGATTCCTGCCAACGTTGAAGCATGTGTATTACGTTGCGACACGTAAAGTGGGCAGTCACAAAATATATGTGCTGTTGTTTCATGCACTTGGCATCGTTCACAGTTCGGGCTGTCCGCACGGCGGATGAGGTGTGCATAGCGGCGATTGAATGCAACTCCCACACGAATCCGGTGCAGCAAACTGGCGTTGCCTCGGTTCATTCTAGCCGGGAGTGACCAAGCTTCTGCGTAAGGTCGAATGCGTGAATGATTTCTAAAGCTAGTGCATAATATTGTCCCCTTCTTGAGCAAGAGTCAATAGCTTGTAATGCGGATTTTGCGTCTGATAGTATCGTCCATTTGCGTGGTGATTGTCTGGATACGAATTGGATAGCTTCCCGTATCGCAATAGTTCTGCAGCTGTTGAAGACGACCTATGATCTAATTTGTACTTCCGAGAGGTACCGAGATGAGGGATCACAAAGGCCGCAGCCGAAGCGCACAGAGACACAGATCCATCGGTGTATATGTGCAGAGTGTCGTCGTATTGTTTAGTCAAATATGCCAAGGTGAGTTGTTTGAGCGCAGCACAAGGAACACGACGCTTCTTCGTAATCCCGGGTATTTGAAGGGACACCAGTGGCCTGTTCAGCGTCCACGGTGGCACTGTGGGGATGATGACTGGTGTAAAGTCAGAAGGGATGACGTGCCTGTGTGTATGGAGGGATCTTGAGTAGGTGCAGCCTGGTCGATCTCTCTGGAGCGAAGACAAGGGATGGTTTGCGTGTCGAGTCAGCAGTCGAAGGTGGACTCGAAGGGGCTCACAAGATAAGTAAACCTCTATAGGGCATGTACGTGATTCCTCTATGGTGCCTGAGGTTGTTGTACACCTTGGTAGCCCTAGGCACGTTCGCAGCGCTCGCGCTTGAAGGCTCTCCAAAGTACGGATGCATGTTGCACGCGTACTCGAGAGCATAGGTGCAGTGTACCGTAGATAGCCAACGAACAATGCCTGGTACAACTGCAGGAGACTCTTCTCAGAGGGGCCTCATCTTAGTCCTGCTAGAACTCGAAGAACGTCTACAAAACTAACAAGTTTGATCCGTAGCGCAGCGACATGTTTCGTCCAAGATAGGCTGCGATCAATGACGACACCCAGGTATCGGTAGTGCGTGACAGCAGGAATCACTGCTCCGTCAGCGATGATCGGGTACCGCGTCACTGATTTCTTTGTAAATGTCAATGCAGCACACTTCGTTGTTGAGACATGCAGGCCTTGACGGCGCAAGTACTTTGATGTTACTGATGTGGCGTGTTGAAGTCTTGCTCGCAGTTGCGGACGCTTGCTCCAGATGCCCATATGCATATATCGTCAGCGAAGGCGCTGACTTTGACAACGTTAGAGAGCTCAGCCGCAAGACCAATGAGGGTGATGTTGAAAAGTATGGGAGGCTGAGGACCGCGCCTTGTGGAACTCGACGGCTGACGTGGTGCCGGCCCGTGTCACCATGAGGCATCGACATGAAAATGGTACGTTCATTAAAGTAGCTGACTATCCACGCGTGAAGGCGGCCTCCTACGCCGATGCTTTCAAGCGCATCTAGAATGGCCTCATGAAGGAAGTTATCGTAGGCGCGTTTAATATCCAAAAAAATTGCGCCTACTAATCTCCGACGTTGTTTTTCTTTTTCTACCGACGAAACTAGGTCAACGACGCCGTCTATTGACGATCGACCCCTTCGGAAGCCATTCATAAAATCTGGCAAGATGACATTGTTCTCCAATAGCCATTGCAGTCTCGTCAACACCATGCGTTCCATTACTTTGCCGACACAACTGGCTAGGGCAATTGGCCTATACGAAGAAAGTTCGTGTAAGCATTTGCCTGGTTTCAGTAAGGCCACTATGCGACTGCACTTGCAGTTGTCTGGGACTGTTGCTGTGTCCCACGTAGAATTGTAGAAAGACAAAAGAACTTTCCGCGCCTCCTGGCCAAGGTGACAGAGAGCCGAATAGGTGATCCCATCAGGCCCTGGCGCAGACGAGCGTCGGGAGGCGGCAATAGCCGCGTCGAGTTCGTGCATAGTGAACGGCACGTCGAGGCGATCGTCAGAAGATGGTGGTGAGGGGCAGTATGAAAGCGATACCGGTGAGGAGGAAGTGCCTACCAGTAATTGACAATAATCTTTTGCTACTTCTACTTCACTCCGGCCTTGCTTAAGTGCGACAGCTCGGAAAGGAGACAACTGCTGCGTAGGCGTCTGATGGCTCCGAACAACTTGCCATATTCGCGACAGAGGCATCCTGGGGTCCAGAGATCCACAAAATGTCCTTCACCATTGTCTGTCTAGTATATCGAAGTGTCGTAATATATGACGTAGTGCTCAGCGAGATGCAGACAAGTCTGATGGTGATCTCGTCCTCCTATACTTTCTCTCTGCACAACGACGGATTGCACGAAGGTGTTCGTATTGTGCATCAATCTCCGATCTTGATTGTGGTACAGTGACATGCCCCGTATTTGCACTTAGGGCTGATGCGATGACACTCTCTATTTCAGAGAGAGATCGGATGCTGGTACACTGGGTGTCCACAGAGGTTTGGAATTCTTGTCATTCCACGCTTCGCACTGAAAGAGGAGCCGAACGGCGGAATGCTTTCAGTTGAATGTATGTCGGCAGCTGGTCACTTCCGTGTGTTTCCATGTCTACACACCAGGAGGTGGTTGGCAGGAGAGCCCTAGACACGAAACAAACGTCCAGACAGCTGCTGTACGATGCGCCACGAAGAAAAGTTGGCGATCCATCGTTGATGCGTAGCAGGCCCTGATTTAGTAGAAGATCAGCAATGTCCCTGCCACGGGTGTTCATTGAAGCTGAGCCCCACATGGGATGGTGTGCGTTAAAATCTCCAACTAATACATGTGGACCTGGGCAAGCTTGGAGCACAGATAAGAGGTGAGTGCAGTCCACACGACTTCTGGCGGATATATCCACCGATTATTGAGAGTGAACGCCGTTTGTGTTTCACCGTGAGGCATATATATTCATTTGAAGCATGAGAGGCCACGTCATGCCTCACGAACGTTAGGTGACGACGTATACATATCACCACTTTACTCGCACTTCGGTCGTCGCGAAACCACAGTGTCACGTATCCGGAAAGCTGAAAAGACGACACCATATTCGGCTCGCATATAATAACCACGGGAAATTGGTATTTAAACATCCGTTGTCGAAATTCAGACAACCGGCTTCGCAAACCTCTTGCATTCCACTGCATTATTGCAGATGCACGAACACGTTCTTCGAATGAATTTGCCATACTGTTCCATGGGAGCGCTACCAGGAGCGGTTCCATTACGTTGAGGATCTGCACTGCTGCCTTCGCGCCCGGCGTCTGTAGCTCGCAGAGAATTGCACGAATGGACTTCAGCGGGTTCTTCAGCATATTCTGCGTCTTTTCAAAGTCTTGCCCATCTTTATGAGCCACCGTTGGAGATGCAGCCCATGATGTGGTCTTGCCTATTGCTCCAGACGGTAGCGAAGGCCATTCAGCATCTGAAGCATCGAAGTGCTTCGCTGGCTCGGCCTCCTTTTGTGCGTCACTCGGACGGGGTGCTCTACAGATGGGAGTAGAGGCGCTATGCTGCGCAGTCATGTGTTTGTCCTGAACTGTTGATTTATCAATCCGTAGGCCACTGTGGTTCCGTTGGCGCCTGCGTTCGGAACGGCGTCTATGACGGCGGATGGATGAGACAGCTTCCCTGTCTGTCGAGTTGTCCCTCATCATCTTCCGGAAGACGCGCATTTCCTCTTTTATCTTGGGGCAGCCCTTCGAGGTCGCTTCATGTGCACCAGAGCAGTTTGGGCATTTCAAAGGAGCAGCAGCATCGCAGTTGTTGACTTTATGAGGTCCGCCGCACCGCTGGCATGTAATCTCACTTTTGCAGACTGCGCTGACGTGTCCCAGCCTGCAGCACTTGTGACACTGCAAAGGCCGTGGCACGTAAGGACGCACAGGATGTAGGACGTATCCAACCTTGACGTGGCTAGGCAGAGTCTCGGAATCAAACACTAGCTTGATGCAGCGAGACTGCCCGAAGCGGCGGATATTCAGGACTCGCATGGTCGAAGTTACAAGTCTCTGGAGGACAGCGTCAGTGATGTCACTGTCCACGTCGTTTATGACACCAGTCGTTGTTCCTTTTCCGCGAGCGAGGAACGAGCGCACTGAGATCGTCCTCAATTGTGTGATGGCTTTCAGCATCTCGAGAATAGTCTTGTTTGTCACGTCGACTGACAATATGTTCTTCCTGCCATTTATACGAATTTCAGTCACTTGCGGAGGTGCGACTCGCTTAAAATATTCAGTTAATGACTGCCTGTTAAGCGAGCTCAAGTTGTCTGTTGTAGAGGTAGGCACATACGAGATTGTAAAACACTGCTTGCCTGTATCCAGCGCCGGTTGCGAGTCTCTAGAAGATGACGTCCTTCGAAGCTTTCGCTTCAACCGGCGGGAGGTGAACCTCGCGAAGTCAGCTTCCGACTCCATCTCTTCCACGGACGAGCTGTCGGTGGAGTCACAAGGAAGGGATATGACGGCACGGTCACTCATCTTCGGTCCATCGGTAGGCAGAAGGCTGGGGCCCGCGGTCTCGTTGGGGTGTTGGTCCCCCATCCCGAAGGATGACGTCCTCCGCTTCGCACGATCAATAAGCGTCAGGAATTGTCACAATTAAGAAAAACTGAGAGCATTCCAAAGCACACGTATGCCCGAACGCACTGAACGCGCTAAAGTTATGCAAGTAAGCTGGCGTGATTCGGAGCACTGCCAGCTATGTTGAGGGCACTGAACTTTAGCAATGGATGAAATGAGATTAAAAAAAACTGCGGTCATCTGTCGAAGACCATAGCAAAAATTACATAATTAAGTTTACAGAGTAAAATATTAACGCCTAAAGCTATTTATGTCACTTGACGCAATATTTTCCAAGGTTAAGCAATCGGGAGGCTATATATAAATGACAGCACTGAAATCTTCTTGAACCTCCGGTTTCATGTCACGCGATGGAGATAATCTGCAGGAAAGCTGTTGCATCGTTTTGCTTTAATATGTTTGCATGAGAAATGAATAACACTCATATGGAGGAACTTAACTCGAAATACAATAGAGAAAAAAAAGACTTACAACCCTATGATAGCATTTGAACTATTAGGCGCCACTATGTGCCAGCAAAACAGACTATTGGGGACTCTTACGCCCTCTGCTTCACTTAAAACGCATTTATTGCTTAACATATTATGCGCACAGCTCCTAAGAATGCAAATGCATGTGTACGCTGCGTCAATGTGAGAAGAGGGAGCTAGAATGTTTCCCTGGCTCGGGCGGTGCCAAATGAGCGGATTGCGACACCGTACCTTCACGGGAACTTGTTGGTGGTGAAGCCAGGTGCACTCCGCGTCTCCGAAGATCTAATATTCCCCGTACAGTCAGGATATTTGCGTCGATATATCGACAGCAGAACAACACCAGCCCTGTACCGCTGAAAAAAATGCCGGTGTTCTACACGCGAAAACCACTACGTGATTTTGAGGCACGCCACAGCGGGAGACTACGCAATAATTTTGTTCACCTGCGGTTATTTAACGCGCACCTAAATCTAATTTCATGTTTGCTTTCGCATTCGCCCTTATTCGCCCATTCCCGCATTCGCCCATTCGCCCGACTCGATTCCCGGTCTCGCCGTTCTCCAGTTCAGCAGCGCCACACGTGCGGATAGCGGCATCACATCCGCAAAATGCTGAACGCATGACAGGATAGCGTCCTGAACGCCTATATAGTCTAGCTGTGCTGAAAGAAGAAGAGTCTAGTGTATAGGGCTGCTTAGCTGAGGGACCAGGGATCGAAGCTAACAGTCGGACAAGCATGTGCTTTTCGGCAACGAAGCCCTTTCACACAAACCTGATTCCCAGGTCACATGCCTTTGGGTAGATACCACTGCTAAATGTTTAAAAATTATTTAGAATATTGACGTTTCTGGATGTAAATAACCCCTCCCCCGACTTCACATGGGCGGTATCGACGCCAGCTTGAGTGCATGTCGTCTGAATAAATATGCAGACGCGTGCTACGTGCGGTATTCACGGAAGCACCGCTAGAAAGCACAGTGTGCCCTTAGAGAAGCGCAGTAGAGGAGCTTGGCTGCAGCACATGCCGTATACATGAAGCGTTTTGGTGGTGGCAATACGATTCCTCACTACATTACTTCAATTCCAGTCTCATTAACGTCGGCAGGCTTACCGTTGTGGCTTCTGTCAGAATTTGCCTCATAGTGAGGGAGAAACAAAGTTCTGTTTTAATTCATCGGCATTATTCAAGTTAGTTCGCCGAAATTAACGTTGCCAGCGTGTGCATGACTAGAGTCTCCTGACCTGAATGAGACAAGTTGGACATGTTGGTACGTCATATAAAACTACTGCAGCCATCCAAAGAGACAAGCGCGAAACAAGTCGTCTCGTATCGTCCTTGTCTGCTTTTAGCGCTGCAGCGAATTGAAATTACCTAAACATCCGCGGCCCATTCATTCAGTCAACGACAAATTTGCTTAGCACGTTTCCTTGCAGCGCAAATAACAGACACTGTAACGCTGTAACGGCACATATGTACCACAGGGCACGCTGTGTGTCCTTGTGTACCTACATTTAGCCTGTCTTTTATTTGAGCTGCAAGGAAGCCTACCGAAGATGTATTACCAGCAAGCCCGTATCGCATTCCACGTAACATATTTACTCCCTCTATTTCAATGCTGTGGCACACGTGATGACGCTGGCGGGTGGTGAGGCACTGCTGCCATGCGACCTGTCACCTGAAAACGACTCGGTGGCACGTGTGTTGTGGTACAAGGACACACTGCCCATTCCCGTCTACTCGGTCGACGCCCAGCGTCAGGACGTGTCACAGGAGCGACACTCGTCCATCGCCTAGTGCACGCACGCCCACTTCGTCATCCAGCCGACACCCGAGATGAGGCTGCAGGATCCGGCCATGACGGATTCGGGTGTGTATAGGTACCGCGTCGACTTCCGCAAGGACCGCGCGCGCAACCACGAGACATCACTGCTCGTCATCGGTGAGTGAAGAATTTGTGCTCGTAGTTATGTGCTCCTCCTCTATGTATAAGCAACGAGTTAGCCGAATTTCATTTGTGCTTAGTCCTCTATGTATTTCCTTAAGACGAATGGCAGCCGCAAGCCATCTTCTTTTTCTTCTCTGTCAATTATAATAACACCTCCCCCCCTCCCCGAAAGCTGTCACGTTTGCAGTGCCTCCGAGATCAGCCCACCTTTGGCGAATCTAACGATGTCACGTGATGATGTTACAACTTTTGCAAACCTGTGAAGTCATGACGTCATCACGTGATGATGATTTTTACATCACTCCTGTTGACGCCAACACAACCGACGCCGACGGTCACTTTTCGCGTTTGATGAGGCATCTAAGGCTTTCGCCTTGAGAATAACTGGTCCTTGGCAAGAGCTAAATGGAGGGTGAACGTCGGAGTAAAAAATAGAGCCCTTTTTTACATCGTGATTCGAGGTATTCCAGAGTGGATTTATGACGAACACGAAACCAAAGAAACCACAAAAATTGAGCGCTGACCAAAAATTGAAATCATGACTGCAAATGAGAGATAGCTATATGTCGCAACGCTAAAAACAGCATAAAAGAAATTCACAAGAAGACCAACAAAACAGGAACGTCAGTGACAAAAGAAGTCGCTACTTGCTTATGCTCCTCGTCTGCACATTTCTGGATGCAGAAGGTGTTTTTTTTTTTTTGGGGGGGGGGGGGCGATGTACTGAGAAATGCTTTCAGTACATATTGTGCTCCTTCCTATGTCGCCTGTAAAGATTAGGCCAAAATGCTATCACGCAAGCAGTGTTCATGATGTTCTTTGATGATTGTCTTTTAACGCGATAGCGTTAGAGAGCTCGTGTCGCAGAAATTCCGTCGTCGGTGTCGGGACCGCGGGGACCGTTGGTTGTGAGCGAAAAATCATCCGTGAGCGAAAAATCGAGAAAGGAAATGGACAACTATGTCCATCTAGCGGAAAACATATCAAGCCAATGCCGCCTTTTCCAGAGGAGGCGTTGATCAAGCAAACAGCGAACGCTAGATAATGTGCTGCCATCTGTGAGGCATTGTGAGACTCTTCATGGCCTCCGAGATGGCAAGCGCGCGGCGTGCATCTTGGAGGCCATGCGACTCTTGCTTTAGATCAAAAACCTGTATGTACCATTCTCGCTTGCGCGCGTGTGTGTGTCTGTGTGCGTGTGTGTGTAACAATACACATTAATAAGTATGCACTTAGTGGTTGAAGTGCGCACCAGGGGCCGGATTTCGCTATTGCGTTCAACTCTTAAAGGCGAAGCTTAAGGGTCCCCCAATTTTTTTGTTCAAATAAGACAGAGAAAGCTCTTTACTGAAAAGCACAATGATTAGCCAGAGTACATTCACTTACTTGCTATTCTACAAAGAATTGCACAGAGGAGTAAAAAAAAAGGCCCTAGCAGAAGGAATGTGTTGGTTCGAGAAACGCGGCGTAGGTTTCCCGGCACAAGTCATAACTGCGCCCTTATGCCTAATTAAGGACGATTTGCTGAAGTAAAGAGTTGCTTGCCTGTTCAATAGCTAAACATTTCACTGCCTTTTAAGCCTTTGTTTACTGTTTAATTAATCAATTACGTCACCGTGATATCAACCACTATCTTACGGCAATGTAGAACTTGATTAAGCATCGTTGCTTTGTATAATTATTTGCATCTATGAGGAAGTATATTGAAAGAACCTATGTCATGCGAACTGGCTTCATTGGAGAAGCAAAGGATTGTTAGCTGAGATCTTTAAATGCAAGATAGATGGAGAGCAAAAGGACAGTATCGCAGATATCGTCCTACCGTTGACCATGCTCGCAGAAATTAAAATGGCTTCTTGCTTAGGCGGAACGATTTCTTTTATTACGAAGGACTCGCGTGTGCGATTCCATAGCTTTTAGACTGATATAACTTTTTGATTGGTACACAGCTAACGAAATATATTATACGGCTGGTAGTATTGCCAAAAACAAGAAATCAGTTAAGAATTGACGTATGCGTTAAATCCTCTAGTCATTAGATTCATTGAAAACCGCGCAAACTACATAGTAGTCTTGGGACCATTTCCCTGCATATGCCAACGAAATGCCTCTGAAGTATTAAATAAGTAAACGTGATCAGCGCGTGATTACAGAAAGATAACAGGACAGCGCATATAACCCATCAAACAAACCTGCAGAACCGCGCAGACTTGCAGTAGCATGCCTGTGATAGCATGTCAGCACATTTATTCTAAAGAAGCAGGTAATCGCTAGATATTCCTCTTCAACAGCGTCGAAGGTACAGACATGAGAACATACATGACTGCATTCGCACAGTCGCGCTTGGTAATATTACAAGTTCGCAGAGCTTGGCCATGTCATATTTTATCAGGGCACTCGGGCTTATCCGATATTGAGTTACGCGCTGGACGGCTTGTGTATTTGCCTTCGCATCCTACACGCTTTCAGCTGCTGTCGTCTCAAATTACCAAATTTCTTATACTGCGCCCTCGTACGTGTTTTACTCGAACCATTCAATAAAGCAATCGGCTATTCAATATTTCAGTACATAAGTCTACCTGCATTAGGCTCAATTTCGCCTGAGAAGAAAGCTTACAGTTAGATTACGGGGGCGTAATGCCATCTCAGAATGCTAAAAAAAGCTTTGATAGTCGGCGTTTGGGTTCTTTTGTTCTCTTCTCTTGTATCCGTGTTTGTACGCCTCGTCTCCTGTTATGATGAATACAGAGAGCGCACAAAAGTGCAAAAGTAGAACTTGCTTGCGTTTAAAAAATATCTTCGGAACATGCTTGTGAACGTAACAGAATAGCCTCCGAGTATAATTTATTTATTTATTTAGTCATACTGTTAACCCTCTGTTGAGGGTTGTTACAGGGTGGGCACAATGAAAACGCTTCACATAATATGTGCTGCCGCACTGCAGCTTTGGGAGCCTTAATAATTAGGTGTTGTAGTGCAGTGCTCAGGAAAAGCATCTTTCCTCTTCTCCCTCCACACTTTACTCTGCGCACACACACAGACATTTATTTTTAAAAAAAGTGGTTCATGGGTGGCTGCGGAAGGTTATTCCGGAACACCTAGACATGCACTAAGTTATTATATTGCCTACGGAATTATGTACTGAAGAAACGAATTCCACCTAAATGACATAGCTTCAACAAATGTAATCCTGCAGGCGGATGTTCTTAATAGCTTTGTAAAATTTTCAGCTGTTCGCTTGAGTTGGTAACCATCGTAAATGCGTCATGCACATTTTTTGTATGCTTCGTCGTTTTGAAGTAATGTGTCTGCTGAGCAAGAGTCAGAGCCGCTCTTTTCCAACTACTTTTTTGTGTTTTTCCTTTTGGTTTCCGCATCATTACCTTCCAACACATAGTAGAGCTTCCGTGCGACGCGTTTTGTTTACCCTATCTCATCCCAGTTTGAGTTTACAGCGTCTTCCTTTCTTCATACTTGTGTGCATGCTTGCGTGCATGGTTGTGTGCAAACGAAACGAATCAGCCATGTTTGTCTTATCGAAGAGAAGACAGGCTGCTTACATTGCGAGTTTCAGGATTCTTCTGTTTTTCGAAAACTGCTTCCATTCGAATATGCAGAGGGAGCAGCTTGCGCTGAGTTGCGCTGCTCCGTTCGCGAGAACTTGTCTCTCTTTTACTTTTGGGGTGGAGTGCTGCGTTTTCAATCCCCGAAATATTGCGACGGAACTCGATGAATAATGAACAATGCAGGATACCCCACATACCTCACCGTAGGATGGGCAGGACCTCTTCCGGAATTCATTTTTGAAGAGGCAAAGGGGCTAACGCTAATAGATTTAGCTTGCTCCTTCTTGTGCAAAACTGTTCACGAGTGAGTCATTTCGCATTTAAATTCTTCTTCCTTGCATAACTCTACGACAGACGCCAGCAGGTACGCAGTGCGAGAAAAACAACACAACGAACTGGGTTACCAAAGAAGGCCGTACCTCAAATCATAATCCTTTCATCTCAGGGCTTGTCATTGCGTCCATGCGGAAGAAATGCCGCATAAATGTAGCTTCACTCATGCGAGGTTTGAGCACCAAGGAGCCGTAAATTCAGAGATGGCTTCGCAAACAGCCAGACAAACGCCAGACAAACGAGATGGCTTCGCAAACAGCCACCCTCCCACTCAAATACTGCACTCAAAAAATTGTGCTAAAGAAGTGGGCATCGTATGGTAATTAATTCATGTGTATGTGCTGACGGAGCCATAAAGGCGCTGGAGGAAGACGAAATGAACAAGCCTGTGCGGCGCATCAACGCAACTTTTTGATTACGTACACGCAGGGAACATGATCAGAGATATATCCGCTTCCCGCCTAATGGGAATGTTTACCCGTGCTGGTTTGGGAAGGCCCGATTTTTTTCATGAGTTGCTTTATTCGGATGCGAAAGTCATCTCGGAATTCGCTTTCAAAAGAAGGAATACCTTTTAACTCCGCTACTAAGCCTGCATTGGAGAAGGCTATCCCCAGAGGATCAATGTGTGTTTATACTTTTGTTATTAGTCACCGCTCTAGAGACTTCGCTTTAAAAAATCGCTCAAAATACGCACACCAAAGCAACAAATAGCTCAGAAAGGCTTATGGAGTCACAGTCGAAAAATAGAGGTGTGCTGTATTAAAAAGTGAGTTCGTTAATTTTAGGCACCGAAATCGGTCTTTCCATTTAAAAGCAGCTCTGTGTTTCGTTTAATATTCATGCGCTCACCTCAAAGGATTGCGCTAGCGCACTTTCAAATTGCTATGAACGGTAAATGATGAATACAGAGAACTTAAGAAATACGAATCTCTAGAGCGGTTTCTTTCAACTAATTCATATTTTATAAGTGGTTCCGTATTCAAGTGAACATAAGCCCAAAATGATTAAAACCTTACAAATAAACAGGATATTATTCCAATATCCTCAGAAACATTACGCTGCAACCGCATTTTAACAGTAAAGCCTAAGCATAGTCTTTCGGGGCCGCCGCGGTGGCGCATTGGTTGCCGTACTCGCCTGTTGAGCCTAAAGATGCGGGTGCGAACTTGGCCGCGACCGTCGCATTTCCATGCAGGTGAAATGCTAGAGGCCCTTGTACTGTAAAATTTCAGTGCACGTTAAATAACCACAGGAGCTTAAAATTACCCTGAGCCCTCCACTGAGGCATCTCATGGTTCGAGTCGCTTTTGCATGTTAAAGCCCGCACACCGAACAACCACATTGTCTCTTCGATATCCATGATCATGAGGAGCGTTTTGTTATCGTGGTTAATTTTCGTCTAGTCTAATGGCTGTGACCGTATGCAGGGTGTACTACAGCCGAAAATTTTCAATAGGTCATTCATATCAATGAAGAGAATAGGAAAGGCGATAAGCCAACCCGCATGAGTAACGTCTTGTTAGAAATGTGTATTGCTTTCTTAGTCGTGATGAAAGATTTCACATGTCAGAAATTTGGTGACGCAGTCGCAAATATTCACGCGCTAAAATTCAAACGCGCACATGCTGGACAACATAGCGACTCTACGCAATCACTCTTCGCGCCAAAGTTTAACTTGAGAAGCGTTGCAAGACGTAATGCCATATTTTTCGCACTCTTTAAAAGTTTCACAACATCGAAGGCACAAAGAATGTGTTATATTACGTATTTAGTTATTCCAACTGAATAGAAGATGACAGATATCATTTTACGTAACTATGGCGCTTACGTTGCACTCATATAATGCGCAATGTCTCATAATTTTCGGAGTATATTTTGAAACACGAACAGAAATAGAAGCGAGATTGTTTGTTAAATTAGCAATGAAAGCAAGATTGATTGTTAACTTAGTTTGTTAACTAAAAGCCTAATACATGAGGAAGACACAGTGGTCTTTTCCTATAAAACCTAATCTTGCGCTAATCGACACATTACACACAGTTGATATCTCACCTATCACCCAATCGTCCCAAGTAAAGCATTTTGTAGGTGGCTGGTGGTTACGGACTGGCTATGGCTTATTGGTCTTTCCCAGGAATTACGGCGTCAAGCCACCAGGGTGGACAGTGATGCTGCGGTCCAGGCAGGCTGATGGTTAGCTTGTTTTCGGTACATGTAGATCCTTTCACATGGTGGCATCTACTGCTGTTTGTCTACTCATTAATTCCTGCTAGAAACGAAAGAAAGACAAACGACGCGAGACAAACACGGTTCACACCAACGAACAGTTTTTTTCACACACGACATTTTCCAGCGCAAGAGTGGGCAGGAAAGACATCTTCGTAAGACAAGAAGAACACAGTGCACAGGGCTGGGTGGCCTAGCCCTCGCCTTGTGCAATGTGTTCTTATGCTCTTACCAAGATTTATTTCGTTTGCACTCTTGCGCTTAAAAACGTCGTATGTGATACAACATCAAATCGCCCAACAAGAAGTTTATTGAAGAACAGTTCTTTATTGCGTTTACACGTCAGCATATACAAAAAAATAGAACTGGTATAAAATAGTGGAATTTTCGCACTAAATCGCGCAAAGCTTGGCACACCGAAACACGGGCCCGTACCCGCTCACTGGGCGACCTATTTCTATATTTCTCTATATTTCTCTACACAGCTGGGCGGCCTCGTTTGCTTATTTTCTTTAGTTTTCTCTTTCTTTCTCTTTCTATCTTTCTTTCCTATCTTTGTCGCACTCTCTATTTCTTCTTTGCTTCCTCTTTTGTTCTTTCTTTTTTTTTCTACCCCGTTGCTATACGATACTATACAAGGCTATGTTATGTTCTGTCAGGGTGCCTGGATAGCCGAGTGCATGGTTAAGACACTCGCCTTCGGACCGTGCGTACGTGGGTTCGAATCCCGACTCCTCATGAGGAATTTCTTTTTCACCAAGATTTTTCCGTTTCTTTATGTTTCTTCCTTTCTGTCTATCTGTATCTTTCTCACTTTCTTTCTTCGCCCTCCTCATCCTCACATCTGTCCTTCGCTTTGTGCTTCGCCCTTGCTATACGCCGGACAGATCGGCGCACGTGTTCTGGGAGCTCAGCAGGAGATGAAGAAGAGGACGAAGAGAGCGCGGGCCGGTTCATGATTATGATAATTTTGGGCCACGACATGTTACAACGAGCTAGAACTGCTCCGCTGTTAAAGAACTGGTTTTTAGCAAGCCCCTTCTTTGCCTCGCTTCATCGTCCCTCCATTCCAAGCGCTGTTTTCTCGCCTAAGTTAAGCAGTTACCATTTAGCCCAACTCAGTGGGCTATTGCTCAACAGTACCAGTTCGCTTCGCCATATTACGCCCGAAACATTTTACTTGGCATGACAATACAAGCGGGTTCTCAAAAAGCGCTTCAGGCATGCTATAGCGTGCTCATTCGGGTGTGCTCTTATGAGATAACGCCTTTTTCACTATCTTGCGGCTGCATAGAGATATCGCAGTTTGATGAGCTTGAGCCGCATTGTCTGCATGTAAATATGCGTCCGTTTTCGCGAGGTCATTATTACCACAGGTATAACACGAATCACCACGCAAGTCATTTCGCCAAGGGTAACCTGAAACGTCTGCAAAGCGTTTCCATAAATGGCTACTGGAGATTATGAATCGTCGTAGAATATGGCCGCGCAAAGGTACTACTGTATTAGGCTTGGGCGTTTCGTCAAAAAGAGGTGCTAATGCGAGATTCCGGGGCTGGCGGCGAAATTTAATGAAATGTGAAAAGTAATTAAATGAGTTCACATTATATTTGAGGCGTTATAACTTCTTGCCCGCCTCACGGAACATTACTTGGCCGTTAAATTTTGGGCTGCCCTGAAGCCTTCACTTCGGAGAACGCAAATCGACGCTGAGGGTAATCAAGATTCACTTTGCTTCTGCCCTATCGCTTTGTGGTTTACAGCCTTTTTCTCTACCGATTACATTTCCCGTATTAAGTACTTGGTTACCTTCTCTGGCGTACATTTCGTTTCCTTTATGCAGATGCGAGATGTTCACTCTAAAGACTGAATGCCACGTTCCCTTTATCTTCTTTTTCTTCATTTGTGTGACCACCTACTTGGCTTGTTGCTAGTGCGAAGTTTAATTTCCCCCCACTTTCTTCGTTCTTGAGTCCCCATACGGTGCCTAATGTTCTTGTCTTTCCACGAGAAATGAATTTGGCTATGCGTGTCAGAAGTACGAGAGCCTTTTCCCCTGCATTCGCCAAGGCAACCGTTGCTAGAATCCCAAACATGTTCTTTACCTTGCCTTTCATAATCTATATGTTTTTCCTACAAAAGTCGCAATGGTTTTCTGACATAAACCGTAATGCGTTCGGCAGTTATATTGAGTAAATGGTGCTCTTCATGTGTTTTTTTTTTTTAACTGCGGTGCTCGCGCTCGGGTACGCGTACCATTAGCAGCCGCTTGCCCCTTCAAGAAGTTTGATTGCTTCCTTAATGGTTCGTTGTGGTCGATCATTATAACAACACATGTAATCACATTTTTCTGTACGGTTCAATGGAATATGTGCTTTGAGCGTTGTGCCAGAAGACATTCCTGCAAAAAAATATAGCGACTTAGGCACGGGTCCTGGTGGCGTGACAAACCGGTATCAAGGAAATAACTGAGATTATGCAGATGCTGCTTCCCCTAAAGGTCCCCCGCCACGGTGGTCTAGTGGTTATGGCGCTCCACTGCTGGCCCGAAGGTCGCGGGATCGAATCCCAGCCGTGGCGGCTGCATTTTTGGTGGAGGTGAAAATGTTTGAGGCCCGTGTACTTAGATTCAGGTGCACGTTAACTCTTTCAGCCCTGAAATTTTTATTTTTGCCGGAGAGTTTTTTACTGTGTATTTTCCTAATGGTTAGGGCCTCAGAAGACCACAAACAAAAAAAAAATAAACTAATTGTGTAAGTATGTATGAATTTACAGACATGACCTCAAATTAGGTCATCAGGGCTTGGCACTCATGAAAGGAGGAAAAATGTCTCTTTTATTCCTGCTGCTCACTAGAGTACACAAAATGGGAGCCAATGGCGTATTTGGAAGCGTGGAAGTCCTCGAAAAAACTTCAGGACTTCGTCTCAAAAACGGCGCTTACTCGCCTCAGCTTGCCCGCCTCGGCGTCACCCATGACTTCGGTCAAGTTTCTTTTTCTTTGCGGCTCCGAACTCCGGAAAAATTCCACAATGATGGTGTCGATCGCAGTGGGAATTATTGAAGAAATACTGCCCTAAGAATTAAAAGTTTTCATTTCGTTTCCGAGGTGCTAGGGAAACTTTTGTGTGGTGTCGTCAATTGACAACGCTAGGGCCGAAAGGGTTAAAGAGCCCCAGGTATTCAAAATTTCCGGAGCCCTTCACCACGGCGTCTCTCATAATCATATCGTGGTAGTGGGACGTTAAACCCCAGATATTATTATTATTATTATTATTATTATTATTATTATTATTATTATTATTATTATTATTATTATTATTATATTATTATATTATTATTATTATTATTATTATTATTATTATTATTATTATTATTATTATTATCTCCTAAAGGTAAAAAAGAACAATCGATTCTGTCTTCTTGTGTATTCGGGCAAACACTTACTCTTTCTGATCATGGTACACGTTGTTCACCGTGTTCAATTGCACCAAAAGAAGAACTTTTATGTTCAAATATGGTTTTAAGTTGACGTGGAAAATGCAGAATAGGACATGCGTAGAACTATAGTTAATTGGTTTGTATACTGGGCAGTGCGTGAGACTTTGTAGAGAACGCGCAAAAGACGCTGCTTATTTATAAAGAGCTTGCGAAAATTTAACATATACACAGTTGGGCACATCAAAGAGCGCATGAAGGAGACTAGTCCGTCTATAATTGTTTGAGTCGGAGTTATTCAGCAGACGCATGATATTGCGGACATCAATACGCTAAAAAGAATCTCGTTGAAACAGGGTGTTTATTGCTGTCGGTAAACGCTCAGTACATTCATTCTTAAAATTCTTACATAGGGGTGTTGGCTTCTCCTGCCCTACTAGCCTTTCACTTCAGCAGGTTTGCACACTGCAAAATGACAAATGCGGTCTTTATATCTGACGGCCCTGTTTACGAAGTAACAAATCTATGAATGGCTGTGAAAATAGTTCAAATTTGAAACAAACCCCATCTTGCTGGACGGAGTCCCGCTTCCAAGCGGAGAATCAAGCTCACTTACAGAACCACATAAGCCTATGCTTGTTTGATTTGGATAAACAAACACACAAGGACACAGAGGAAATAGGGAGGCAGCAATGTGGAATCTGCTGCAAAGAGGGGCACAACGCCTTACTCCTTCTGTAGGAGATAATGGACAGAAGAATTGAATACAGGAGGAAAGAGGGAAAAAATGGTAAAGCAAACAAACCTTGCAGAAAAAGAACATTAAGTGGTAACGTGGAAAAATGTACATAAACGTTAGGCGAAGCTTGTGGCGGAGGATGCAGCGCCATTTCTATAAACAATCTGACACACGAAACGCAATGTCGCCATTTAAGGAACGTTTCGCTTCGGATACAAATATATTGATAAATATTTCCCACACAGAGAAAGGAGGAAAAGGCGTAATAGAGAGAGGAGGGGGGTAGTGAGCTCTCGGTCTCGCGAAAGTAGGGAAGGATGCTTGAAGAAACTTGTCAAGGCATAGGGGTAGTTTCTGACGAGAGATCCCCAGACCAGGAACCTAACCATTCTTCCCGTAACCTTTTTGTTGTTTTCATTTATGAATTTTACCATCACTAACGGCATATCAGCCGTGGCTCAAACCGGTAGTTACAATTATTGTCCCGTTGCACATACGGTGCCGCAATGTAAGTGAGCGTACTACATTGTGAGACACGCGGAATTGAACGTGCTCCTTATACACAGCCCTGCAGGCAGTGAATGGCGTTCGCTAAAATTCGCGCGGCAACTTTAATCATACATATAGATTGCCGACTGAACTGATTCACTGAAGACTTAATCAGAGGGCTAGAGTAAAACTGCGCGGCACTCACTGAGTTGTCGCATCCAGACATTTTCTCAACACCCTAAGCCTACTTGAGCTTCGTGGTAATCGAGGAAGCTTGAGTCACACAAATCGCCCTCGTGTCTTATTAGAATATAGAGGCTGCTGCTCTCCAGAAATGACATATTCCCACACTCAGACCCTCGGCAAATATTGAGCGGAATCTCACAGTGAAGGTATGTTTCGGGAAGAAAATGAAATAACAAAAGTAATGTGTTCGTTAACATTACTTCCGTAATGCGCTCAACGCTGAAAGAGCGCTTATATTGAATAGCTTTTTATAATTATGGTTCGAAGACCAATAACTTTGCTTTAGCAATCGCTGAATAAATTCGATAGCTTTTTATTTTGTAATATACATGTGTACAATTTGTTTATCTGAAAAAAGTAACAGTTTCGCCGCAAAGCCGAAGCAATGAATGCGATAGCAACAAATTACAAAGTCACAAGAAGAACACCAAGCAACACGATACTTGCAGCACGGCCTTTAACCGCAAACGACTCACTAAAAGAACACGCACAGGATGACCACGAACTAACAACAATAACAGATCGACACTTGCCGCGCGCTGTGCTGCTCAAACACAACGAAGGACGCTCGAAACGAACGCACAGGTATACAGAGCACGAGCACGAACTAACTGTCCCAGTTACTTATCGTGTTTGAGCGGCGCGCTGCAACCCAACCCTATTAGTTATTTTTTGTTTTCTTGAAAACTGCGGCGTGTGGAGTGGCCCCTCCGCGTCTCCTGCGCGGTGGCGTTCGACGCATTGTTTACCTGGCGTTCCACATCGCGTGTGGGTACAGAAATGGGACACTTTTTAGTGCGCGTCAAAAGGGCAGTATTTAAACAGAACCCCAATCTATCACTGCTTTAAAGCGCACCCTACAGGCAATCTCGCGGGTGAAACTGCACACGCGGAAGCACCTCCGAGATCTGAATACCACCTGCGTGAAATGGTGTATATAAATAGCTCACCGTTATTGTTCCGCACAACCGGTGGCATGTGGACGAGTTGTTTATAGTGGCGCGCTGAGAAACGAGGGGTCGCAGGTTCGAATCCCGGCGGCGCACTTCGAAAATTCTTTTCTTCTAATTTATTTTTCTTTGTTCGTTTTATTTATATATACATACATATACATATCCGGGGCATGACGGCGACGGCGACAGCAAAAACCAGCTGATAGTGTCCATATAATTGCTATCGCAATAAAAGCTCCAATATTACAATAAAATTAGCTTTAAAACTTTCATTTTAAGACACGGAAACTGTTTTCACGATATCAGCCTGGATGGGCGTCTTTTAACCAGTAAATAGATGCGCAGGTGTACTGATTATGTGGTTTATGGGCGGAGTTTCTTGCACTGAAAATTTCGACCACTGCATTTCAATAAATCTGCTAGTAATGTTTCCAGTACGCCTCAAATATAATTACAATGAGTCAACACTTACGAATGTAGGATAGTAGTGCACTGAAGACACAACTGTAACTAAAGTTCTGGACATTCTAAAGCCTTCTAGGCATTCTGTGCCACCAAGGTAAAGGGGGCACATCCCCTTAGAGCCCTCCCAAGTTTAACATATCATGACGAGATTTCAATGAGACCGGTTACCCAGGAGAATTCTCTGCAAATCGAGAAACCTCTGCGAAGCTCGAAAGTAGCTTTTACTTGCAAACGTTATCTGTCGCCGCAAATACTGTTGGGCGCAGTTCCAACGATGAAGTATACAAAAGTCAAGGATATGAATGGGACAAAATTTGAAGCACCCGTTCGTAGTACGGAGCTAGGAAGGAAATACACAGTGATTTCTGAAAAGGAAGCTTCTTAGTCGATTTAATAATTTATCCTATTCTGGAGACGAACGAAACTTTTTGCAACTAAGCAGGTTTTCTTTCTCAGAAATCTGTGCAGATTTTCTTCCTAGCTACATGCAGCGTACCAACGGGTGAATTTTACGAAAAATGCGTACTCCAATTAGCGTTTTTCTACGCGACTGATTTGACATAGTCAAGGATAGCTTGTGGTCTGACTAGACTGGACTAAATAATTGCGGTTTGTTATGCAATAACCGCACACGCATAGGCAATAAATAAAAATACATAATTGTTTATTCGCCTAATATCCCTCCCCAGCCCACCATAATAAATAGGATCAGGTGTAATTCATAGCGAAAAAATCTGCCTTGTTAAGCAACAATTTGTACAACCTTGCATTTTATATGAAGCACGTAGTGGCAAATAAAGTGCGAAAACTGAACTTTGTTCCCTTTCGACTTTCCTTTGACGTCAAGTGTGAGCCCAACATTAGAAACTTGCTTTCTTTGAATTATTAGTAGTCACTCGCGAAAAATGCCAGGAACTCATTTGTATGACTGGACTCAGAGCAACAGGAGCTCCTCTCTGAAATTGGTGAAAGTGGCCACACGTAAAAGAGAATCGTAGATCATATTTAGGATGCAGTGCAGCGCAAGCAGGTGCGACGCAGAAACAGACAAATACACCTAGATAAACTAATTTCTGCAGTGGTGATCCTCGCAAACAGCGAAAGCGTGTCGGCCCATTGTTGTGTGTTCCCTGTTGCTCTTGCCTGCTACTACTACAGTTCGTACCACAAAACCATACTATTAGCGCAGCGTAACTATACTGTGCAATACCTAAAAATGAAATAAACAGGTCTGATTGGGCCTTGACGGAACAGGTAAACAAGACAAAACAAAGGGAAACGTCGCAAAAAAGAAAGAGTGACAACTTCAGACATACACTTGGGCATTTCTATTGCTCTAATGACTATTAGGTGCGCACCATTTCGTTGAAGTAGCGCACATCATGACTGCTCTAAGCTCCAACAAGCCGGTCGCAAGCAGGAGTACCACGGAAATGCACCGTTTCTGCACTTACGAGGCAGCACGTCTCCATGCATGCTCTTAAGGGAACAGCGGCCTTACTAAACGCAGCTACCTAAGCGAGCACATTTACTTGGGTGCGAGTGCGGCGTTGTCTCTGAGGAGTGCGCGGCAAACTTACCCTCCCTTGTGGTTTGCCGTGCACGCATACTTCGGCACTCCTCCCGACAATATATCATTCCCGCCTTATCTCCCAAGAAAAGAACATGCATTGCCAAGGTAACTCGCTCGACAGCCGCTCACACAGAATTGGTTAAGTGAAGTTAAAACGAAATAAATGAGGCGAAGTGCATAAGTTACTCCCTACTGTTTGCCTTCAACTCTCTATTAGGTTTACAATGCACGAGGAATTCGCTTCCGCCGGTTTTGAATGACGTCGCTGATTTCTGCTGAGAAATCATCAAATAAGTAGATCGGAATCGGCGCTGGAGCTTCTCTATCCCACAGCGCATCTTTTTCCTGCTCTTCAATTTTGGCACCCACACGCAAGCACTCTCTAAATACTACACCGCTTTGGAACTGCCTACTTATCAAGTCCTGAGGACACAAGTCGGCGCGGCGCATACGGACCGTTAACGAGGGTCGTGGATCGATTATTATAAAGCCAAAAGATGCGTAAAACTCGCATGACAGGACACTGGTTGTATTTCGATGCTTAATTTTACGCCGACGGGACTGGGTCGCTAGTCATGCACGTAAAGGTTGCGAATGCCGCCGTGGCACGCTTGGGAGCTTTTCGTCGGCATCGCAAGAAAACTCAGCGCAGCCCTACTTTCGGTATAATTGGTATCTCAATCAACGTCCGCAATTAATGGATCGGCTGCGCCAAACCACCCGTGGTGGATGAAAAATACTGGAGAGGGGGAAGTACTCTGTCGTACAGCCAACATCGCGAACGGCTCTCCAGGCTGAAGCATTGGTCACACGCCCTACGCAGGTGTTTGCTAGGTGAACGTTTTCTTCCTTACCAACTGCGGGACTGTTGGATTCAAAATACACACGCGAGGTTTCTGCGTTTAACACACGCACGCCCAGCTCACGTAGAATGAGCTTTACTCAATAGCACACGTGATAACAGGAACTCTTATTTCGATCTCAATAACCAGCACTTTGTAACAATGTCTTGATAATGGTATCATTTTTTTTGAGGAGCGCTATTTTTCCACCACTTTTTGTAAGAGAAAAGTATCCGTAGAATAATGATATCAGTCAATACCTCGAAGCGAATATTCTTTGCAGTGCCCACATTGTTGCGCGAAATACAGTTTATTTCAGTTCTTCATGTTCCTAGGTGTGAGCTTTATTGTAGCGACTAGTCTGTTTCCTCCATCAAGCGCAGGTTTTAGCGGAAATCGGAAAACTGCGCCGGCCGTGCCTGCTAAGACGTGGTTGTGAAACGGAGGCTGCTGTGCTTCAGCAATTGTTCCACATTCAGCGCTTTGTCATGCTGTACTGCTTTAATGTGCGCAGAACGCAAATCTTTGCCATTGCGGCTGATATTCCCATATATCGGTAATCATAGCGATAAGTTTTGTTGTTATCAGTTTAAATCGATAGGCTTTATCGACTTTAGATATTGAAAATAACTAACCGAACTGGGCAGAACGAGTACTCAGGCACTAAAACAGACACTATAATTATGTCTGTGGTTGTGATGCATGTTCTCTGTTATACTCCGACTTCCGACGCGAGCGCGCGCGTGGACGTTGCGTTTCGTCACGCTGAGCCGGCGACGCTACGCCAGGCGCAAATCGGTCTCCGCTACAGTCGAGCCGGCTCCGACGCGCCGGGGCGATGGCATCTAGAGGAGCGCATGCGCCGTAAAGCGAAGAACGCGCCGCGCCAGCTGTCGAGAACCGACGAAACAGCCCGCGAAGCAGGTTCCTGCACATGCGAGTCCGGCGCGTATGGCGCGAAATGCAGTAGGGTCTATTCGGAGCCGAGCGACGCCCGAGCGCGCCAGCAGCCGCCGGCTGCGTCGGCGGTCAGCCGACGCCGGACTATAGAGGGCTGTTTTTTGCTGGCGTAACGTCGCCGTGACGCCCGCACGTGCGCGTCGACGTTACGCTGGAGTATATCAGAGCCTTTATTGTTGGTAACAGCGCTCTGTGGCTGAGCCTCCGAGAGTTTTAACAAGGACAAGGCCGTTTGTTTAACAAACAACGCACAAAACGTTTAATTATACACTGAAGGAGAAATAATATGCACAAGTAAACGCTTAACAAAAAGTTCAATGCACACAATAAAACACTCCGAACGACCAGCAAAATGAAAGTTTAGAGACTCAAACTAAGCTTTACAGTTCATCGCGGACGAGCGGCGGAGCGGCGGAATAGCTGGTGGTCAGTCTCACCATGTCGTTTATGCTGACTGACGTTTGAGAAACCGGTACGTTGTGGCTCCCGCTTGTGGAGTGGACGCGGGCTGGCTGGCTGTGACGTGGAAAAGGTGGCTACTGGGCGACGCGCTGAGATGCCTGGAGAAACAGGCCCAGGCACCTGGGTGCACAGCTCGGGCCCATAGCCCAACTGCGGCTGCTTGTCTGCCGGAACCAGAGTCCGCGGGCCTCGGGGTGGAGTTCGGGCACTATGGCTATGGTCTCGCACGGGAACTCGATGGCAGGAGGCCACGGCCGGTTAAAGTCTTGGCGGCTTGGGTCCGAAACCCGACGGCCATCTTCAGCGCCCGGTCCGGTGACAACCTTCTCCTTGCCTCGTTCCCTTCGAACTCCCTGGCTCTTCCACGACCCAGGCTTTCCCTCGGTCTCGGTTCAACTTGTCCCGTCCTGATTGGCGATGCTGAAGTTTCGTGATGCCCAACTATTGGGCACTGGAATCTCCGTGGTGACTTCGTATTGGCCCACTTGTCTGTCGAACGTTTGCGCCTCGCGCCCTCGTGAAGGTTTTCGTCGTCGTCGTCTTCCTTTCGGCACTGTGCTCATCTCCGCGCGCGCACGCCTTGTCGTCTTTCTCTTTATGAAGCACACTTTTCAAAGGCGCACAATTCAAACGCGCACTCCAGTCATCACAGTTGTGAACCCGATGCAATAGACACTATAGGCCAATGTTTATGAGACCACCAACCTTGTTCCTTCGCTAATGATCTGCACTGCTTTATGCGGTGCATCGTGCGAGTGATTACTATTGATTATCTCGTGGAGAACCACCAGGAACCCCGGCGATAAGGGAGGCCTTTGGCGACCGGGAGCCTCATCGAAGTCTCATAGGTCCCTAACACGATGGCGACAGCATGGCACTCGTGGGCGACGTTGAGCGCGATGAGTTTCCTATGTGAGTCTATTGTGTTCATGCTGGGTGAGCTGGACAACCCTTGCTAGTGACCACTTCCCCCCTCCCCTTTGAGATTTAGCGTTTTAACGTCCTATTTGAATTAATTGACAGTTAAATATAGCGTGAAAGGAAATGTGAAATATGATGCCCTTCCGAAGAACAGAAATCAAGTACCAAAGTGAAAGCTGCTTTCCATTTCAAAAGGCACTGCAGAGCACAAGCTTGCTGGAATTTTACGGGCTGCTTCTGACGTGCTGCAAATGTTTATTATGGTTGGCTTTAAAATGCAAAGTAAATAAAGAATTCCCGATAATCTGCCATTCATGCCGACGGATTTGTCGAAACCACTGACGATAACGTATGAATCCGATTGTGAGACTATGATTGTGTTATTTAAACAAAAATGACCCGTGAACATAAACATGCCTTACAAGAAAGTTTTCAGGGGTAAATCGTGTGAGTCTACTCCTGGCTGGTTCACACGATGGGCAATGGAGCTTAAGCTAAATAAAAGCTGCACCATTGCGCATTATAACAAAATGTTCTTGCATTTCATGCCATGGCTAAACCTGTATGACATATTAACTTGAAATATGCTAGAGCTAGAGAAATATGCTACGCAGAGAGAAAGAAAGAGAGATAAATACGAGGGAAAGGCATTGAGGTCAACAAGAATTGAAACATCCAGTTTGCTACTTTACACAAGCGGTAGGGAGAAGTTGGAAAGAACGATGGAAAAGGAGCGGGGAGGAGGGTGGCGCAGAATTACTGGGTTTGATTCAGGCTCAAACCCTGCTTTTATTCTTAGAATGCATCGGGATTTTTGGCTCACAGACAACGCCACCTACGCGGACACCAGATTTTGAGCCATGCGGGCTCTTTAACGTTATAGCGTTAAAGTTTCCGACCCAATATCTCATCAAACGCTAAAAATGTGATTTGTTTTGCTAACTTGGTTTTATCATACTATGGCGCGCTCTGCGCACATAGAGGGTTTATTAATCTACATTGTTCGCTTACTGAATTAATAATGTCGAGTACAAGTGGGGTGGATGAGCGTTCTTTAAGTTGTAGCGTGACTATTTTACTAAGGAGCCTAAATGATGGCGTGCAGCGCGCAGCAATTGAGACGCCAGTTGTAGCACACGTGGGAGTGGGCTTATACATGAAAAACAAAGCCATAAAATTCTCAGCGCCGACTCGACGCTGGAACATTGCTGCCGGGGTACTTAGGCACAGTGGAAGGCGGGGATTGGTGGAAGAGCAGCGCTCGTCACCTCTTAAACAATAGGCACACGCGAGCGCTCGACTCCAACGGTGGCGGGGACATCCTCTTTCATCTCGAGTACAAAGCGAAGCCAGCCGACGTGAAGAAGGGTGGGACAGCGTAGATAATTCGCCGACGCTGGAGAGGCCCTCCTCCACACCCAGGCTCGTTAGCGCAATCCCTTTACGGCGGGCAAACCAAAACAGGGAGATTTCTGAAAGCCCCGCCAGAGCAACAAAAGGGTACGGCGGAATAAAAGCCACTGTCACTCTGGACACATGAAAATGCCTGAAGAGAAAAACAAAAACGCTTCGCTTGCAACTTGGAGGGTCTCTGGCGCGACACTTGCCGCGCCAGAGACCCTCCGAAAAGGCGTAATAGAGAGAGGAGGGGGGTAGTGAGCTCAAACCGGTAGTTACAATTATTGTCCCGTTGCACATACGGTGCCGCAATGTAAGTGAGCGTACTACATTGTGAGACACGCGGAATTGACACCCCCGATGCACGATTCCTCACACGTGTCGCTGGAATGAAACATCGTTGTACTGCGCTAGAGTTAAACATAAGCAGCGGGTTTTCCTCCGCTGTGAGCACTGCCACTACTGTTCTCACCAACAGCCGTTTCCCTGGCTCTGTTGCCTGTAGACTCACAATCCTGCGATTTGGTTTGCGGGTTTAGCCGCGTTAATATCTTCTAATGCTTGCACGTTTTTGCTCGTTCAGCAGCGCGGCTACCGAACCGCCTCCCAAGTGCCATTGCCACTCTGGCTACAACAGGAACATGCGCGCCAGAATAAAGCCTCGCTGTCCCGGTCCCCGACCTGCTGAATTAATCGACCTGCCCGAGGCGTGTCAGTCTTTAATGCATTGTTCTCCCCTTAACGTACTATGCCCCTACACAATTTCCTGTTAGTGTCCATGGCTTTCATTTGTCCTACGAGCTATAAACCCCTTCCCACTCCCCACCTCCCGTCCGATGCGCTTCTCGTAGCTATAGTTTCAGCTCGTGGAGTACTTCGAGTTCGCTTTCATCTCATGGTGGCCTCGAACAAGGCACTCTGTAATGACCGTCAGTCTGCGTTGGCTTTTCGTATTTCCAGTGTTAGGCGTGAAGAGACACGTGTTTCTGAGTGCTCACTATTAGGGACGCAATGTTCTTTGTTCTCAACGCCCCAGCGCACCTTTGTTCCGGGCCCGCGCCTACTGGTTTTCTTTTCTTTTTAATATACCATCAGCAGTGTTACTTCCGAAAACGTATGAGCGAGTACTCACGGCCATCAACAAAATAAAAGGGCTGCGTAGGTCAGTCACGTATGGCTGTAACGTTCAGAAATTTATAATTAGAGCGAAACGCACCAGCTTGTCTAATGTAAACTTTCTGTGGAGGCATTCAGCACTTTTAAATGACTTCAGGTATGCCTAGCCATTACTGTACGTTACTGGAGACAAAGCCAGATCATTGCTACGCTGTGCGAACGTTGCATGGTCGATATTCGAGTTTCCATAAACTGTGGAAAATGATTGAAAACGGAAGGCCTTTGTGAAACGCTAGTAGTGGCTCGTATTTATTTCAGCGCTGATGCACTCGAAACATGTCCGTTCTGAGAATGTTAGATTATAACTGCCCGTGACTATGCTGCATTCGCATTACAAGTTTATAAACCCTACACGGGTTTTCGCGTTCGTGCTCATAATCTGTTCTCAGAAGTCTCGTCTGAGTTTGACTGCAACTGAGCAGTGAGGCCGACACGGATAATTATTTCTGTTTTCAAGTAACGTACATGTACACAGGCATCATAAAGACATATCAGCGCACTACTAATATATAAAACTAACGGTGTAATAATGGTGAATAATAAAAACGCGTGCAGTGGCTGTATAAGTATGCGTGCATACTATCTAAGTACAGTGGCTGTATGTGTATACGCTTGGCTGTATAACATAATGAGGGCCCACGTGTCATTAAGGTAGACTGAGCTACGTACGTACGGAGTTCGCCTTGTTTTGCTGCACCACTGCATAAAAACTCATTGCTTTCATAAATTTTGTACGACCGTTTCCTGGAACGCGCTGTCGACAGATATTTGTGATGAAGACTGCATTACGTATGAAACCGCGAGCATAGACGTGAGCTTGTGCTCTGTGAATATGCAACTTGAATGCATACAGCATCTCACTGGTGGTGAATAACGTCGCTAAGATTAAGTGGAAGTACAGGAAATCTCTAAACATGTTATGAGTCAGTGATTAAACGCTTTTGAGCGCACAGGTGCTGCAGGTAAGCAGTGTAATCTACTCGTTAAGTTGTTTTAGTTCCTACCAAGATAGGGAAAGTTTCCGTGGCAACCATAACATCACAATCGTGGTAAGGAATGCGGCGTAAGATTACAACAGCGCCGTGTATGCGCATCATAATGTTTGTCTAAACTAAATTTCACAGCTAGATTCATTAGATTACAAGCGATCACGCATTCGCTAATAAAATATACGTGACAAATTAAAATGCATGCGAACAACCATGTTGAGCCGACGTATAGCGACTTCGCATTATATTCAGGCATCTTTTATACCTTTGAAGAAATATAATTTCCGCGGTACATTGTGGTCAGTTAAATAAAACGCCAGGCCTGCGCGGAATACGCAGCACAGTCACAGCGAAAGTTGCAAGATCGGCCTTTCCAGAGCCAGTTGTAAACTCTATTGGGCCAGCTAATACAAGTACACATGCAAGGTACCCACTAAGCCATGAATCATCATAATTTTGTGGTATAGGAAAGCATCCACTATGCCATTATTCTTCATTCCGCGGTGAAGCGATGTATTCTCTACACATATGTAAGGCATTATGTGCACTTTGTTGATGCATTCGCTGATGACGCTAAAAAATTATGGCTGAACACTTTGTAAGGGGTTGGAAGCCATAACCGACCACTCGTTAAGCAATTCGCATTAGGTGACGCCTAGTTGTTATTTTACTCTTCTACCACGCTATATTACATATGTTAACGTTTCATCTTCCAGCAAACTGCGCAGCAAACGAGACACAAAGAAGCAACGAAAGGGACATACTGCTGCGCAGTTTGCTAGAAGATTAAACCTTACCAACTTGTCCAGCTTTCAACGCTTGTTATATGTTAACGTGATTCCTTGCTCGACATGACGCATGCATAGGTTTTTTTAAGTAGGAAGAATTTCTTAGCCAACCAAAGCCAGTTTGAGCGTTTCTATCTATCTATCTATCTATCTATCTATCTATCTATCTATCTATCTATCTATCTATCTATCTATCTATCTATCTATCTATCTATCTATCTATCTATCTATCTATCTATCTATCTATCTATCTATCTATCTCTCTATCTATCTATCTATCTATCTATCTATCTATCTATCTATCTATCTATCTATCTATCTATCTATCTATCTATCTATCTATCTATCTATCTATCTATCTATCTATCTATCTATCTAGCCGACTACGACTTTGTGCTTTCCTGGCCGTTTCCTTAATGAGATGTATACCAAAATTAGTATGACAAAACATGGCTGTATGGCGAACGTAAATCGCAGGTCATAACATGAAATTCATGATATGCATGTCATGAACGGCATGATTTACATGCTATGGTCTTGTTGCGTAACGATGCCAACAGCAACATGGGTGTTACCAACACCAGACGCTGTAAGTTGATATGTAGTGCTTATATTCTTCAATACTGGATAGCGCGAATCCGAACAGGACAAAGAAGGAACACAGAGGCAAAGGACAGGCGTTACTCGCAACTAAGCTTCATTCAGGAAAGTTTCCCTAGATATATACACAGACGAGTGGCGCGCGCAGGCGTACTGCACGTAGTACGTTACAGGACACAGTTGCAGTTGTTACAGTTGTTATGCTTATACTTGTCCGTTATGACGGAGAGCACGCGTATGTTTCAGGAATCCATGTGCATGTGTGAAAGGGGTTCTTGACAGTTCTTGAACAAGGTCATCATCAACGTGATCAGTGAGGCCCAGCAGCTGGACCGGACTTGTAAATCGGATCTGTTCGTGATCGCGGCTACGAGGGGTCAGAGTGCAGTGAAGTGCGAGGTATAGTACAACTGCTGGAAATCCTGTATGCCTCTTACGATGAAATCATCTATGATATCTGCTGTCCTAAATGTGGCAGCGAGGTCTTTTGATGCCCTGTCCATATCCAAGCCGTCTTTCACGCAGTATAAGGACCGGACGTTGCTGGGTTATGATAAATCAATGTTGAAGTCACTGGTAATGATGAGAAGCCTGGTTCTCTCGCAAGATTTATTAAATGCGAAGCATTTCTTAGCGAACTTCAGGCACTTTGGTCATTTCTATCTACGTATCTACGTACGGCTTGGATATTTCGTTTATGCGAAGGAGCAATTACGATTATTTGGTAACAGGGGCGGCGCGAGAATTTTTTATCGGGGGCACCCAGTATACAAGCGAGTTCCTTCAAGAGGGGCAGGTAGGCTGGGAACTTATGCGCTGTGTTTTGAGTATGTTAGCTCAGCGGGGGGCTGGGTGCAAATATTAGGTTGCAGCTGCCCCTCCGCTGGTGGCGCTCCTAATTAGTAACTGCCAGTAACTATGGAAGGCCAAACTCCCCTTTGTAAAAACATCTCCGTGAAATTCGACAATTGTATTCGAGCGATTCTGGGACACTTTAGCACACGAAAAATTACTTCCAGCACTTCAACTGCTTCTCAGCTACTGTCTACACCATTAACGTACACCATTAACCCTCGCCAGCCCTGTTACTCTCCCACCTCACTCTCAGCTATTCGATGCCGCTGATGAAGCTGGTAGCAATGACTGCTTTGTCGGTGTTCTGTTAGGAATTGCCAGGGAAGCGGCTTGATCATTGTCCATGGTCCCTTGTTTGCAGCCCATGGCCCTGGTGACATCGACGAGTTGTAGGACAGTGCCTACGCGTTATGTTCACGAACATCCGTAGTTTTGTTGCTCATTTCTTTTGTCATGTACGGGAGGGGTGGCGTAGTCCTCGTTTATAGCAGCATTCTATTGTTTTACGGGCATATAATACTTCCACACTATGACACATTGGTCTACTTTAACACGAACGTGTTTTATGCCGGGGTCCACCAAGATTTTAGTGACGCATTTCCGTCACCAAAATGGCAAAGAAAAAAGTTCCGTCTCCTGGAGTCGAACGCAAGACCTGTCGGTTCGCGACAACAGATGCCACTCACGCTATCCACTGCGCCACGGTCACACACTCTGGGAGCTTTACAAACGCGCCTTTTATATCTCACACTTTCCTCTTGCAGTACTCTTGGTTGGCGGCGTGGTGTCGGCGTCTGGGAGCGGTAAGGTGAAGTAACGCATCATGACCGTGGCATCCGCGATTAATTCCTGCAACTCGGGGTTGCTACGCGTCCATCCCATTCGGCGCCTTTCCAATAGGAGAAGTGCAATTTTGTGAACGCCTTAACAAACCGCGAGGTGGCAACCTTAGCCGAAGCCTCAGCCTCGCTCATATCATCCATTCATATTAAAAATAGTTCTGCAACGCGCGCCTGCCTTGACCTGCCTCGCCTGGTTGTAAAACCGCGTTCCCCGCTTACGCTCGCCCCGAGAAAATTCGCGGCCGGGCTAGAGCGGAGACACGACGCGCGTTGCGTTTACCTCTAGTCCGGTCGTGGCGTTCAATAAAGCTGGCGACCTTAGCCCAAGTTCGGCGTCCAATCAGTGACGTTCTTCTCGCTGTCACACCACTTTCTCTGATTACGCTCTCACCGTTAGCTCCTACAGCTACCACAAATGTTTTTTTAATCATTCATCGTGGACGCTAATCGTCGTTTTGGAGATGTGCCACCGTGGGTGCATCCTCCACGTTAAACGGTGATGTAGCTGCGAAACACCAACAGACATTGTGCGTGCCCTCTTATATCAATGTACAGTAAACATTCAACTTCTTCTGCAAGGACACGTTTTACTTTCTCGTTATACAGATTTCTATAACGGAGGGATCAACCATGTTTTTTTTGCACACTTTTTTATCAATGTTCAATTGGCTATTGAATATTTTTGTTGTTTTTAAACGTCGCTTGCCGTCAAGAAACGCCGTGTGACGGGGCTCGCTACATCTCCCTTGCGAGTCTGTCTGGCCCTCTAGTAGAACGCTCATCCCAAGGTAGCCTAAATTACAGCACTGCACGGGCCTGATTTCTCGGCCTGGGCCAGGCCTGGGCCCGCTTTTGCGAAGCCCGTGGTTCCAAGGCCGGGCGCGTCCCAGGCCCGGGCGTTCATTACTAAACTTATCCAGGGCGCGCGTGTTCATTACCAGGCCCACCCCGGGCCCGCTAGAGGATATTAGTTGTTGATGATGATTATTAATGATGCCTTGGGCTTTGTTAAAGGGACAAGTTATGTCCCTTTAATTCCCTCACTGCCCAAGCAAACGTTAATCTAAGGCTTTGAATGTGATTTAAAGCTTACACACGCCTTTACATCAGCAATTCGACCAGAAGGATAGCCACATATAATGCGGTCTACACCTTTATAGGCGCAACGAAGGATGCGAGCATCAAACACCTTTGTTTACTTACAGATTGTACCGTATGTGTCAACCTCAAACAAAAGACCGAAATCGTTATTCCTACCATGGGAAGAACCATGATCTTGCCCATTGTTAGTGCTGTTATTTTTACGCTGGTGCACATGTAGTTGCTTTGATCGTACGATTTTGTCATATATATATATATATACATATATATATATATATATATATATATATATATATATATATATATATATATATGTGTGTGTGTGTGTGTGTGTGTGTGTGTGTGTGTGTGTGTGTGTGTGTGTGTGTGTGTGTGTGTGTGTGTGTGTGTGTGTGTGTGTGTGTGTGTGTGTGTGTGTGTGTGTGTGTGAATTCATGAGCATACAGCATAAAGTAAACGAACCAGTATAGACATATCAATACTGGTGGAAAAAAATAGAACTGCAACTGTTTTTCTATTTTGTTTGCTATGCTTTACTAATAGCCAGCTCTTTGCACGTGTCACTTCAGCTTAGCACAAAATGCCTTAGACCATGCAATGCATAACGTTCGCGTGTGCTCGAAGGCGCGACTTAGGCCTTTTAATGAGTGGGCCCGAGTACGGCCCGGCCCGCGGCTTCAAGCCCGGGCCCGGCCCAGGCTCGCACTTTCAAGCCCGTGCCCGGCCCGGGTCCGCCGCTAAACGCTTCGGACGGCCCAGCCCGGCCCGCGGGCCGGGCCGGGCCCGGGCCGACCCGAGAGCCCGGGCCCGTGCAGTGATCTAGCCTGAATCTCCACTGTTTCCGGGATATGTCCACATTTTGTGTGACAGGAAGGAAAACAGGAGGGAGAGGAAACGCAGGGATGTTAACCCCGCCTTTCCTGCTGTTGTTGTTGTTGTTGTTGTTGTGTGACAGAGTGACCGATTCTCCTGGGGTTAACCATGTATGTTCAAATGAAAGAAGAATGCTCACGCCCTAAAAAAAAACCTTGACAGAGTTTAAGAAAAATAATTTTGGAACAATAGTTTAATAACGTGCCTACTGCCAGAGCCTTGCCATTGACTTTTCGTAAGCAGTGTGCGTGTCCGCCGCGGTGGTAAAGCGGTTACGGTGCTCGGCTGCTGACCCCGAAGGTCGCGGGTTCGATCCCGGCCGCAGCGGTCGCATTTCGATGGAGGCGAAATGGGAGAGGCCCGTGTACTTAGATTTAGGTGCACGGTAAAGAACACCAGATGGTCAAAATTTCCGGAGCCCTCCACTACGGCGTCCACTCCACTCATAATCCATAATCATATCGTGGTTTTGGGACCTAAACCCCCAGATATCATCAAGCAGTGTGCGCCCTTTGACCTCAGACACTCGGTACACTTGCTTTCGGAGCCCAAAAATGCTCAACGGTGCAACATAGCGTTTTAGTAAACGAGGGGAGAAGGACACAAAGCATTGCGCCTTTTTCATTATGTTGTCCCGTTTTCGATGTTTCTTTTTGCCTTACACTAAATACGAACTAACCCAACAGGAAACATTTATGAACGTGAAATATGTTTATCAAAGCAAAAGATACGACACACTTTGTGGAAAAATGTAATTTTACGACGAATTGAGCTTTAGAGGCCAGGGAGGCGATTTCCTTAAGCTTCTATTTTTCTAAGTGTTAATTGCTACTGGCGAGCAGTCTTCACGAAATGTATATTCAGCATCTTGATCGACTGAAGTTTGTTCTAGCAGAAAAGTTATCATCTCATGCTTTCGTGAACGCAATCAGACTTCTTTTACATAGTGTTCATGTAAATTACTAAATTTTCTATCGTTTGGTGATTAAGTTACATTTTACTGCCATGCAGGAAAAGCAATAGATCAGATTACCGAGATTGCCATTCGTAACTCTTTTTCCTCGGTGTGTGCGGGCGTGCGCGTGTGCCTGTGTGTGAGAGCGACAGAAAGTCGTTATGTTAACAGAGTTTGCATAAGAACAGCTCAAAAGCCTTCGTGCATTCTTTATCGCCTTTAGAATCACTCAAACCGAGTGAATCGCCGCATGTCTGATGCTGCCTCTTCCTAATTTCCGAATGCGCGTTTACTTCGGCGGTATTTTCTTTTCCTTGCTCTCTTGAACTTCACGTTCCAAGCCTAACAAGGCTCAACTTGTATCTCGCATTTTGCAGTTTACACTCGAAGCAATACGGCATTGATTTACGGCTTCCTAGTTAATTTCTTCCGCTGAAGAGCGGTGCAACGTTACAAAGAGCGAATAATTTAAAGAAAAATAGAAAAATACTCGTCAGAGCTCCGACATCTTTTCAAAAGGCCCGCATAGTACGCGGAACTTTCGCTTAAATGCTTTATTCTTAAATCTGTGATTAGGCTTTTTTCTTTTCATCGGGACCTTTTTCCTTTTGAACACGGGCCCTCTTTGGGGTAACGGCGTTCCCTTCCGCGGTAAGAGCCCCAATCTTTAATATGGAAGACTCGTAGGCGGGAACAAATTGAAACTCACAGAGCTCATCCAGCCGCTCTTTCAAGTGTTATCTGAGTTCATTAAATTCTACAGGTAACGAAGCTTCCTGCTTAGAGGCGTGGCCTGTTTTTATTCTATTTGCTTGGTTTTGGTTTTTACATTGAACGAAAACGAATTATGGCGTACAGAAAAGTTGGCATGACTCGCAGTTACCGAACTGTTCAGATAGAGACAGGTCTGAAAAAGGTGAATAATCTTGATGTTCTGGAATGGCTCCGCGTAGTAGAAGACTTTGCGTGCGCGAACGCGATCATAGCGCGCGTGTAACAGCCAGCTTAACATTTTCTTGCCCTTATTGAGTGACGATGTATTTCGTTTCTCCTTCTTATTTCGCTTAGTCATTTATTCTCTCACCTTGAGTGCCATTTCTTCATTACAGCGGTGCTGACATACTGGCTGAACGAAAAACGAAAATCAACATGAAAATATGTATAAGAATAGCGATGCATATCGTCAAAGCGAAAATTTAAAAAAACAAATAAAGACGTCGATACAGTACAGTAGATACGATACAATACTATGTATATACTGTGATTCTGGTTCAGCCGTCTCGTTTCTTCCCACCTGTGACATAAGCCTACAAGACGGGCATTATAATTAACACAATAGTTTGGGAATCTGTCACTTGGCTAAAATTCTGTAATTGTTCCCGTCTTCACCACCTCGTTTTTTTTTCTTTCGCTTACTTCATTAGCCCTTGTTCTCTATTTGCAGGCAAACTGCCCCATTTCACCACTACCCCGATGGTGTGTTGAAACTCAGTAGCCCTCAGAGCGAAGAAAAGTGCCAGTATCTTCTCCTCGATAGGCTACTTACTTCTCGGCTCTGCACAGTATTAGATCACACCTCCATGCGTGTGATAGTTTGTCAATGAAAGATCCCATACGAGGAAAAACGGACCCGATGGCAACAGCTCAAAAAGCATTGATATACTAAATGCAGTACGGAAATACGGTAGTACCGGAAGTACCGGTACTGTACGGTGCTACTTAGAGTGAGGAACAGGAGCGTTGAAGTAGATGACGTAGGTATATTGCATTCTCAGTTGCATTTACTCTTTACCCTTGTCTGCGAAAATGTGCTGTACACCGTAGGAATAACCAGTTATACAAATATTCATTAATCGTGAACTGGCGGCCGCAGTTCCATTACGGCTCATGCCAAAACGTAAATGAGTAATTAAAAAAACCACAGTTAAACTCGGTGTCGAAATGAAAGCCCAGAAATGAATTATATATGGACACCACTTTCCGTAAACTAATTCTTAGGTTACTGTGATGGCAAATTGAATTAGAACGGAAAGTAAAGATACAAGCTAAAGATGTTTTGACATTTTAAGCTTGCTATTTCATTGTACTGTGTTACTGAATATTTTTTAAAATATACGTTACCTTTACAAGTTATTTTACAAGGACACGTGTGTTTACGAGTCTTAGAAGTGTATGAATGTTTCGTAGACAACGAAATTGAGCTTCGTTCTTATAGTCAACAAGTTTCGTTATAGTCGCTCCGACGGTTTTCTACTAAAAGCACTTGTATTTGCAAGCGTGTTTCAACAGAAAAACCGGCCTTGTACGCGAGTCGTAACCCACTTTTAGATGACTTTAGCTAGAAAGATTTTTTTTTTGCGTTATGACGCATGCACCATCACGTCACAATAAAACAACTTTATGCGTGAATTTTCGTCAGAATTTGGCGCTCTTTTTCAGATGTAAGTGGCAGGGAAGAGAGGAAGAAGAGGACCGCCCGTCCGAAGCCGTGCGGTGGAAAGACGCTGACGCTGGACACGATGCATGATTCCTTTAAGGAACATTTAATTCTGTTTATTCGCTCTATAGTCACATAATACAGTGCGATAGATATGGTGGTGGCCTTAGCAATTGCCACAGATCCAATAACAAGCTACGCACTTAAGCAGGCAACACATAGAATACGAAAGGGTGATAGAGATACAGAGATGAACCATTTTATTTATTCCTTCATTGGCATTACCTGCAGTAAGTGCACACGGTAGGCATCTTCGGCGTTGTTTCATACCTCAAAAAATTTGCTGGGCAGTATCAACTTAGGTATTTTGGGTAACTTAGGTGACTTAAGTACCACCCACTACATAAAACACGCGATGACACGTCATGTTCTCAACACAAGGTACTTAACACACATGAGCGAACTTTTTGGTAGTACTACCGCTGCTTATAAAAACCAGCATTGAAGTCATCAAAGATAACGTGTATTCATTCGGTCTGCAAGCCACAAAATTCCATTTCCATTTTATTCTTTAGTAGACACTGATCGGATGTCGCTGACCAGGAAATGCGAGACGCTCTACCGATATTGTTCGCGAATCCGGAGGGCGAACGGTGAACAGCACTTGCAAAAGGAGTGCTTTTTGAATTGAGCCGATATATGCCGTGTTTTTGGTCGCCCCTAAACTGATTTTCTTGCGCACAGAACAAACGCCACCGGAAGCGCCGACCAACGCGAGCGTCACGGCGAGGTTCCCGGAGGCAAAACAAGCGTAGTTGACAGCGCCAGCTATATAGCATTTAAATTGTGAGTGACAGTGGAGCCTTACAAAACATTTACAGTAGCATGCCGCATTACGTGGTAGACGCCGAGAGCGTGCCGGTGTTATTACTTAATCGGCGAACTAAGAGAGAAATCCTAAAGGAACTGCACGGTGCTGCTGAGCCCATATACGAGGCCTGAAGATGTTACATGCGTACCATTGAACTTATACTATGAACTCGATGTAATTAAATATAAATAAGCGTGATCGCCATGCATACCGACAGCTGCGTTCACACTTAAGGAGCACGTGACAAACTTGGAGCACTATATTCCGCATCCCTGGCTTTGAAAATGACAAAAAAAAAGCAGCCAGATGTGAGAAAGGTTCAAAGTCCCCTGTAAAAAAAGCATTCGTGCTTCGTAGCGACAAACCCGAGTTGTAATAGCGAGCGCGAGCGCGCTCTACGCGCTGAACAAAAGCTATGTAAAGCAAAAAAGAAAAGGAAAAAAGAAAACAGGAGCACGCTTCCCGTCAGGACTCAATACTTGCATAATACTGTGCGGAGAGCAAGGTGAGCACGAGCAGCCGCAGCAAAACGCGGTAAAGTGGAAGTACCAGATGCAATGCTTGAGGTACTTCTACTCAAATGGGTATACGATGGCAAACGCTTGGTAACGCTACCTGCTCGCCAGACAACATACTGCAACAACGCCGCTCTTACAAAACGTTCACGAAAGAAAACAGAGAGATGAAAGAAGGAGCAAAAACGCACGACAAAAGGATGCGCAAGCTGAGGGAGAAAGTATTCGCGCTTTCCGCTCGGCTGCTCTTCACCGCTGCTGGAAATGAAGCCTCGGCTATGACGGCGGCAAAAAACTTTCTCGGCCGATGTGAAGAACAAGCGCTGACGTGTTCGAGCGGACACAATTTCGCCGTTGAGGAATCTTGCGCACCGCTTCCTGTATGATGTAATTTGGATTCTTTTCTCCACTACAGCACGCGCATCACGCCAGCGTTGAACTGGAGTTGTATGCTTTACCCGCTGCTCCTTCCTGTCTTGAGGGCGCAGCGCAAGTAAGAGAAACGAAAAAGCGCCTCGGGGTGATTAAGACTAAGTGCATTTTGGAAATATTTACGCTGCCAGGTGCGAGAACTATCATCAAGCGATCTACAAATATTGTATGAGAGACAACGGAGTTTTGTTTCGGCGCTTTAGGTATCCTGCCATGTGGGTACCTAGGCCGCCTTCAAGGGAAGAGAACCTCGCCACCGCTGCTTTTGTTTCAGAACAAGCTTTGCTTCAGACGCATCAAATATTTGCCGACAGAAATAATTACCACTAAAAGCGTGCTCAATAAAACGCCGACACAAAGAAGCTGCATTCGCGGCGACAAGAGTGGACGCGGACATATGTTGTGCGATGGGTGTTTTCAGCACAACATAAATACTTTTTCACCACCGCCAGATCGGCAGAGATGTATTGTGCCCCAAGCCCATATACACAAAACATAAATGAGAAAAGAAGTTAGAAAGCCTCGTACATAGAAGAGACAGACAACCCAATAATCTGCGCCAGCTACTGAATCAATTGAGCCCTTCGGACGTCGCTCCAAGTGTTAATATGATTCTGCTGGTGCATTGAAGCCCACATTCTGCAACAGTGCCGATCACAGTATGAACAACATTTTTTACGCTCTATATACCCGTTTCGAAGTAGTTCGAAGCTAGGCGCTGAACATAAGAATGGGAAATAAAAGGCGTTAGCTCTCGCGCGACGGGCTCTTGTACGCAATAAGGATGAGTAATGAAGAAAGTCCGGTTGCGTGTGTTTCAAGATACGAAGCAGTCATTGTTCATGCACATATGGGAAGTTGCCGACATTGCGAGCTGATTGTGCTCTTCGTTGCTTATGGGTGATTAAATATTCAAGACAAAGTTGCGAAGCCAAATTACTTTTCTCGCTCTATCTTGAGATTCTACCACTCGGTTTTATGGTTAGTCAATCCTGGATGCCCGGCCAGTGCGCTTGATGCTACGTCCATTTTACTGCAATAGTGACAATGCTGCATAGTACACACCGATTGACACACGAAAATTTAGGGCTAAGCAATGCACTTACTTTCGCTTCCACCACCTTCAGTTCATGTCATATCGGCGTAATTTCGATTCATACGCTTACATCGGAACCAACATTACCGTTAGTGGCCAGATTAGTAGCGACATGACGCAGCTATGCCGAGGAGTCACTCATAGCAGTCTTATGCTAAACAAAGTAACGTCACGTTTCAGTGCGTGAAAGCTGTAGATGATGACGTAGACAGTGTCTATGACGTTGCCGCATAACTACACAGGCTTCCATCAGACTCTTGATTCCACAAGCACATTTAAAATACAAACACTCCTTTTTGACTTAAGTAGTCATCTGTTGTCGCAATTCATGCTGGAACTTCTGTGCTTGGCAAACTCTAAACCTCGGAATGTTCCCACAGCCACGTACCTACTTCTCAAAAATCTCCAGGAACGTTTAATTGTTGCGGCATCAAATTGTTGGCTATGTTCAATCGCCCTTTCTTTCGGTTTTCCCCAGACGAAGACAAAAGTGAAACAAGAAACATGCAAACTGCTGGTACAGTATCAGCAGAAATAAGAAAACCTTGTTTTCGAAGAATTCTGCTTTTGTTTAGCGACCACTACAAGTGTGGAACGCACGAACATGTTAGACTTATCTTCATCGTAAAAGAGCTCGCTCAATTGAATTTGTGCAGGATAATGCGCATCCCACGCATGGCGACAAAAAATGACGGCTGTCGGATTAACGACAACGGTGCGATAACGTCACAATCATGGCGATGAAATGACAACAGTACGATGACGTGACTTGAATAATTGTACGACAGAACGAAGGATCTACAGCGGACCACGACGCCATAACGACTGCGTGACGACAACATAATGACGGCAATAATGGAACGACGACGCCGATTCGACCAAAAAACTCGACAATGGTGGCATGATGGCAACGATATGGCTACGCAGTGATGGGACGAAGTGAAGATGGCGGAATGATGAACGCAACAGGACGACCAATAAATTGTAGCAACGTAACGAAGGCAAGGCGACGACGAAGGTACAGGCTGCCATTGCAAGTTATGTGAGTCCGTGATTAATAAAAAATTCGCAGCGTGCGCGTTAACTAAAAGCCGAATTCTTCTCTCTCATTCCCCAATAGCAGCCATTGGCATGTTCCAGTAGGAAACGTTAGTAGAAGTAGAAGTGTAAGTGTTAGCTAAAAGCCGACTTCTTCTGTCTCTTATTCCCATTAGCAGCCATTGTTTACCTCCAAGGTAGTGCCTGGTGAGATTTATCCTGTGCGTGCCTAAACAATAAAAATTTTGTTCAAAACGCCGTCGATTGATGAAATAAACCAACGAAAGACGCCAGATGTTTTCTAAAAGCAAAACGAAAAGACGCCAGATGTTTCTAAAGCAAAACGAAAAGACGCCAGCTGCTTAACGAAAGACGCCAGATGTTTCTCCTCTCCTACTTTCACGGTGTAACCATGATTGCTTCAGGAGCTTCGCCCAAGCTTTTCATCATTCACCCGTGGATATGCTGTAATTTTTTTCTTTTAACCTGCGGCGCGTGGAGTGACCGCTCTGCCTCTCCTGCCACACGGGGGCGTCTGACGGATGGTGTGCCCGGTGTTCTTTTTTTTGTTCCACATAAAGAGTGGGTACATAAAGGGGCCACTTTGTCATGCTTGTCTCAAGGGCATTTTTCAAATTGAAAGAAAATGTAGGAGCGTTGCGTGATAGAAAACACGCTCAAGCTCCTCCGAGATGTGCTTATCACCAGCAGTAAATTGTGAACATATATAGCTCACCGTTATTTCGCCGGCACAGACATGGCGTGTGGTTGAGTTGTCTAACGCAGCGCGCTGGTTCAACTCCCCGGTCGGGTATACTTCAGAATTTTTTTCAACTGCTTATTTTTCTTTGTGCCTTTTTATTTATGTGCGTGTACATACACATCCGGAACATGGTGGCGACGGCGAAAATTCGCCGAGAGTGTCCATATAATTGCTATCGCAATAAAAACACTGAAAGAAAGCGGACGCGAGCATCACCTCGTCTAGCGACCAGTTCCCGCACTACATGGCCAAGCCGCGCATGCGCAGTAGCTAAGCCACGCCCACCGAAGCAAACATTGTACGCGACCTCCGCTCTATAGTGCGTAGTCTGGCTGCGTACTCCCGAGGAGGAAGCCGCGCATCTCGAAGCTAGACGTGTCGGTCGACGGGAAGTACAAGTGGCGACGAGTTCGTTCTTCGCTGTGCCAAGCTCTGCGCGACTTAGTGCAAACTACCTGCTATTTTTCGAGGTAGACTTCGCGGATGTTTAGTGAAAAAAATAGCGTGGAATGCACATTTTCGTACAGCGCACGAAATTCCTGTTTTCGCTAGCTTTGTAACGCGTGCTCCCGTTTTGGCAGTACTATCATGCGGCAAAACAAAGTTATCTTGAACAGGAAGAGAAACAGTGCAGAGGGCGATTAAACGTAACAACGGACCCTTGTCAAAAATTCGTAAGCAGCTTTAGAAAATCACACACAGTAATTCGTCTTATTGCAAGTTAAAACGAAAAAGAGTGCCATATCGTAGCTTACATAGTCATTTTACGAGCCTTTAGAATCAGAATCAACGCTGCTACAAAGCCTAATCAGCCAGTGTGGTGTGTGAGAAAAGCAACGCCAAACCATATTAGTCGACAAGTTGCAGCGCTTCAAGAGAACTCATCTGCAGTAAATGTCCTCATATAAGTCATGGTGCACGTTTTGCTAATGCCATCGATCTCATTCAGCGTGCGTACGTACATGCGTGTGCGCTCCTGATTGTGCTGGTGTGTGAGGAGGGGGGAGACTACTTTAAATGTTGGAACACTATGTCATTTGAGCAAATTCAAAGCGTGTTCGTGCGTGCGTGTGTGTGCATGCGTTCGTGTGTGTGCGTGTGTGTGTGCATGCGTGTACGCGTGCGTGTATGTGTTGTGCGTGTGTGCGTGTGTATGTGTGCGTGTTTGTGGGCGTATGTGCGCGTGCGTGTGTCTGCGCGCGGGTCTATGAATGTACGTATGTGTGTATGTGCGTGCGTGTGTGTGTGTGTGTGCGTGTGTGATTGTGTGCGTGCGTGGGCATATTTCCTTGGAAACGCAAGCTGGCAACGTTCACAAAACCTCCGTAAATAACCAATCCGCGTTGCGAGCGGTTGCTCATCGAATGTGCAATGCAGCACTAAGGACATCTGCTCTGTACTTCTTAAAGCGAGCACAGGCGACATATTTCGTTTCACTTTCCCAAAAGCTCGCCAAAACAAGAAACAAGCGTAGCGGTCATTGGGAAAGATATTGCGAAGAACGGTAGCGAAATAGAAGCTAATAAAGCAAGAGTGCGTTTGTTGGCTGAAAGTCAACGACCGTCTCCGTTTCCAAGCGAAAGCCCCTGTGCGTTTTCTACGTTTGGCGCTGAGGTTGTGCAATGATCGCCTCTGCGTGTCTGGGACCTAAACGCAACGCCAAGGCACGCCTCAGGAGGGCAAACGCTTTCTGCTTCCACTTACCCTCTGTATTCGACTGCACCCTCCGGGACTTCGTTGTTGCCCGTTGTGTTTATGACGTCGTACGTTGTGCTTTGAACATTTACAGGGTGGCAGGCGTGCCCTGTGCCTGACCACCTCTTGCAATTCGTTTCGGCTTTTGTGTCCCAGAGCCGAGCCGCACTTTTCCACAAAACAAGGGGGCCGAATTTATCGTTCGTTTCATTTGCCGCACTGCCGCGTCGAGTATAGACGTACGAAAATTGGGCACTACCACGTTAAACCCATTTTTTGCCTTCTTTTTTGCACTTCGGTAAACCCATAGATAAAAGGTTGGCTATTTGTAGAAACGTGAGCAGCTCAACAGTCTTCTTGTCGTTGTTGTTGTGCGTCCAGCGTTTCTTTTCTCTTCGATACGGGAGGTTTAGAAAATGGTAGCGCACATATAGCGTGCGCTACTCGTTTTCACGTATTTAGTGCGACAAAAAAGCCACAGAGATAAAGAAAATTATCGCATAAAGTAATCTCGCATAAATCAAACATTCATTCCTAAGGCCAACCTATCACACTAAGTACATAAGTATGGTGCGAACATAGCACTAAATTCCGCACTCGGTGCAGTGACGCGGCCATGAATCATGTTGACGCATAAGCTGACAAGGTCAGGTCAAATTGAATGGACACAAAATAGATTTCATACAAATTGTTGCTTTCAATACATTTCAATGATGTCACTCGCTTTTAATAACACGTTCAGTGCTATTAACGCACTCTTTTCCGATGCACGTGTTAGCTGTGAACCTTGGATACTGCTGAGACTGGTCCTGCAATTGCATTGCGCGATAGTGCCGAGTCGAAGAATGTCTGCAAGCCAGTGACCGAGCGACAGATAACACTGATTATATCTTCATGCTTCACGGCGTACTTTATGTATTTGTAAAGTGTTCATCGAATGTGTTATTGCATATGTATGTGTTCAGACAGTCCAGCAGACTCCTTACAGAATTGTGCAAACAATCAGTGCTCCTCGATGTCAGAAAAAAACCTGGCAATGCTCTGTATGTTTGTTGCCATAAAATAAAACCTCTAACGCGAAGAAAAAGTATATGTGTTCATATCACGTTTATATTGCACACGACCACGTCAAGCCAACACGTAATGAAACCAAAGAAACTATACGAGGTCTTATTCGTAGTTTTTAATTGAAGGGTAATAAGCACGAATTAAAGAGAAAATTATTGATGTCGAAAAACAACTCGCCGACGATGGAAAGTGAACCCACAGCTTTCTCATTACGCGTTCGATGCTTTGCCAACTAAGCTACGGTGTGTGAGGGTGTGTTGTTCAACTACCTCCTTGTATAAAAATCAAGTTACTACGTAAGGCCGTCTGCCAAAAATAACGTTTCACATCCACCGCCATGGCCTCGAGTGGCGCTGGCTAACTCTACGAGGCTTCCACATGCAGAGCTAGCCCTAAGAAGTAATAGCCGGGTAACAGCTGCCGCCGGACCTCATGTGTAATACTTTATATTTCCGACAGAAAGAAATCGCCTGCAAGGTACTGACGCAATATGTGCCTCCTAGATGCTTGATGCTAGCGCATATTGAATTCTAATCACCTCTTCAAAGAATGAAAGAGGACGCTTTGCGGAAGAGGAAAAAAATGCCTAGCAAGGTTCCCAAATGATGCGGGACATTTTTTTTTGTTTCAGATGTAATCACGGACATGCAGCCGCGCGCACATGGCGATCTCATTTCGTGCGCAACACGAAAAGAGACCCCACCATGCGAAAAGCATTGAAGTCAGCTCTGGCGTCTTGCCAAATTATTCTGTTCATTCTCAATGCGGGACAATATGTAAAGTATTTCCTTCTTTCCTCTTAGGAAGTTTTAATCAAGACCGCAGGGCTCTCGCTTCAGTGACTTTTTGTGTGAGTTTAATAATAACGTAAATAGAATGACATAGTTTCGTATTGCCACAGTGTTTTGCAAGTTAATGAATCTCTTCACTAGTTCATGAAAAAATAAACACTGCTTCCGCATACCTAGTGTCTGTAAAACAAGGAAAAGTCAGGACAGGCAACGTTTTCAATTTAGATATTGAGACGATGGGAGTGCGAATAATAAAAAAGTCACAGTTTCGCCGCAAGGGCGAAGCAATGAATGCGATAGCAAGAAAAGCGGCCCGTGATGGACGCGCTGCTACGCTGCAAAAACATCTGCCCTCTGGCAGCCACTACCACGCGTGGGCAGACAGCGGAAGGGCAAGGTTCTCCCTGCGCAAATATCAGAAGAAGCGAGCGAGCTGGCCAACGAATTTTATATGCGCCCGTTGCGCTCCTAGCACCATCTCGCTGGTAATGAAGAAACGCTTATAAGCGCCTGCCGTCTCTGAGTCCTGCCAGCGGTAGAGGGTGTGTATATAACGCTCGCCGTTTGCTACCTGTAGGACCTGCGCTTTGTGGCGTAGAGGTTAGCGCGACGCGCGGCGGCGATAGAGGTCGCTGGTTCGATTCCGCGCTTCGGAAGCATTTTTCTGAATTATTTTTCTTTGGGACTTTTAGATATATATACATACTTATACATATGCGGTGCGTGGCGGCGGCGGCAAAAACCAGCCGAGACTGTCCATATAATTGCTATCGAAATAAAAAAAAGGTGGCCAGGAAGCAGTTCAAGGTGCCTGAGGGACCGCAGAAAGGGGGCAGCTACGTAGTGAAGTGAAGTGAAGCGAAGAAAAGATATGTTTTACTTTCCGTTGAAAAAGAGGAAGCCGGGGCTAAAGTCTGAAAGGCCTGGTGAAGGCATCGGCCCTTCTGAATAGTTTGACATGGTATAATAGATAAGAAAATATAAAAACAAGACTAGGATAGTAGCGCAAAGAATCTCACGCGATGCGAAAGATAAAGACGGGTCTTTTCGCTTGTACACGCCAACAGCGTCCTGTTGTGTTGAATGTCACATGCTGACATGATCCAATGGCCATCATATTGGAGCACCAGTACAAAGAGACACCGCGTGTGTTACGTCACGTTGGAAGCATCTTATTATTTGCGTCCTAAAATGTCCTGTTCGCGGGAGCCCCTCATCGTAAACACAACCATTCTACACGCGGCTTCGAGTCTCTCTCTTTATATGGGTCTCGCCACACCGCAACACACCTGTTTTCCTAGCAATGTCATGTTTTCTACTATTTACACTGCTCCTGAAGCTGCCAGCCTTATTTCGTATAAGATTTTACGTTCATATTTGTTATTATCGCACTCACCGCTGCGCATTGCGGTGAAACTGTGACTTTTTTATTGCGTTAACGATAGGATGGTCAGTTTGGAAAAATCGTCCGTTCAGTCGATTAGAAGCCGGCGACGTGTGCGCATCGGCGAAGAGAGGCTCGGAGAAGTGGCGCGGTAAGGAATGGAAAATGGATGGTCGCAATGAAGTGACCTTTGTAAACAAATAAATAATCATACACATGTTCGAACGACGGGATTTGAACTCTGGACCTCTAGTAACGAAGCCCGAAGCTCTCATTACTACGCCACGTGCGCATTTTTTCTTTCACATGCCCATGCCTTACAAGGCAGAATAAAAATGGCTGCGGCTTAGTTCGGCTAGGAGCGTTTATGCAAACAAAAGATTGTTTACTAGGTTATGCTTCTTTACCCTCGTAGCCGAAGCGCAGTTTGCCAACCGAAGGATATGGCTAGTCGAACGTGCCGTACTGCGCGCACTCACTGCCGTCGTTTCGTCAGTTTCAAAGGCCGTCGCCGCCGTCGAACGCGAGGCGTCCATTGCCGCCCCTAAATCTCGTCGCTGTCGTCTTTCTGCATCCTTCTCCCAACATTAAGCTCACTGAATTTCTCGTTGTACGCTCGTTTCAGCCTGCCATTTTGCGCGATTGTACTGACGTTTCCGCTGCTTTAACTTATTAGGAAGCCATACGGCATCCGCAGGATGGTGCGACGCAACTCACCACCGTCCCCGCTGAGACCGCGCAGAAAACCTTGGCACAGATGGGCCAGCGTCTTCGCTCCATCCTTCCATCGCAAGACCACGGCACAACGGCTGAAATGAAGCCCGCTGGCCCGGCCTGGCAGAGAGAGTGGCGTGTCACGTGGTCAGTCACGTGGACACGGCTGGCGAGGCAGCGGTAGTCAGTAGTCAACTTAGCAGCAGTCGGAGCAGCGGCGGCAGTGGAGCGCGGCTTGTCACAAGATATTCGTTCTTCACTTCAAAGCCCAGTAAAGCTTTCGCTTTAACACCTTACACAATGTCTCGCATGCAAGAAAGCGCGTTGTCTACACCGCTACTGGTTTCTCCCATGCAAGGCAATCCTTCGGCAGGCTTGCGGCGTTTTCTTGCGATAGCAATTTTTTGACACTCTCTACGGGTTTTTGCCATCGCCGTCATGTTCCGGATATTTATAGGTGTATATATATATATATATATATATATTTATATATAGAAACGCCACAAAGAAACAATCGGCAGATTCCACGCAGTGTGGGAATCGATGTAATGCGAAGCAGCCAGCAAAGAGTTGCATACATCGTCTTGTTTGTAATTGAGGCTAATGAAGTCATTCATGTCGTGACATATAGTTCGCCATATATCGCGAGATTGTCATACATGCATGCATGTACAATCTGGTATATGCCATGGTAATGAAACATATATTCTGCACGTTATTAGGACGCGTGACCTGCTATTTATGTCTCGGCACTTTTTTCTGCTCCTAGTCATGCCATAACCAATTTAGGTATAATATCCAGTTAACAAAATGGCCGCGAGTGCACCATGAGCCTGGCATCTAAATCATAGATAGATAGATAGATAGATAGATAGATAGATAGATAGATAGATAGATAGATAGATAGCTAGATAGATAGAAGATAGATAGATAGATAGCATAGTAGATAGATAGATAGATAAGATAGATAGATAGATAGATAGATACGCTCAAAGTCGCAGAAGTTCGCTAAGAAATGCTTCGCATTTAAAAATGAAATCAGAAGAAAAGACTTCTTATGTGCGACCGGGGATTCGAACCTGCGACCCCTCGCTCTGCGACGTGCCATATGTCATTCAGCATACTCACGGCGAGCTACTTATGCGCAAAGTGTACCGCTGGCCATAGAGTTTCATACTAAATAACCTAGAGGGGAATCTGACGTAGTGTTCTAGGGGGAGGGGAGGGGAGGGGGAAGGCCGGAGTTCCTTGAGTGGCGCTTCAACCACCATGGGCACGACGTAAAGTAGAGGCTTCAGATTTGCTTGGGATAGATGTCGCTCTTGATAATCGCGAAGTTTGTTTACGACGTTTTACACAAATTTTTATGAAGTTATTCTCCAATAAAATTTGCTTCATTCCTCTGTACGTAATGTTTACTGCAGAAAGTTTGCTTGACCTTGGGACTGATGTGAGGCCTGGACGAATTTAACCACCAGGGTATGCATTGATGTGCAAGTGTGTGCGAGATTTGGCACTACCAAAGTTGAATTATTTTTACAGTACTTGAAAACAAGCACGGATTTCTTTCTCTCTGAAGTGCTAATAATCAATTTCTGGAAATAAAAATGCTGGATCGAGTGAGAGAGAGTAAAACGTCTTTATTGATGTTTGCATGGCAAAGAAGCGCGTGGGAGGAACCCCTAGTCCCGGGGTCCCTGGG
>NC_051180.1:101577025-101623658 GCF_013339695.2 Rhipicephalus sanguineus | reverse complement strand
CATGGGTTGCCAGGCCCATGATTGTTTGGAGCTCGGCAACAAAGCTTATTTTTTGTGCTCAGGACGAGCGTGTTACCCTGAAAGATGACTGCACGCTTGAAAAGACAGTTTTCTTGTGTTTTGACCATACATTACATAAAGGATGTTACTTACCCGTCTGCATTCGCCCAAACATTGGGATAATTCAAAGTTGCTGCACAAGGAAGAGAGTTTTCCATGTGCTGGGCAAGCAGTAAACTGCTGGAGATTCTCGACAATTCAAGGCCAACGCCTAATTTATGTTCTTTTTTGTGCATTGTATTTCGTTGTGTGTTTCTTGTTAAATTGTAGGCTGGGTATATAAGGCTTGCTGGCTAGCTGAATTTTCACAAACTTATCGAGGACACTTAAGTTTGTTTTATGTTCATGCACTTTTCAATGCTCTTTCTTTTGAGGATACCTGAGTAGCAGGTACCCTAGCATTGGAACCTGTGGCAGATATCATGTGCAATAATAACTGTAGTGTGTGTGTTTCATATATACATATTCATTGTTCATTTTGTAGTTTTCCTCGGAGTATAACATGCACACTCATTCAATATTATTTCTGATGCATGTACATTGAAAAGTCCTATTTATTAGGGCATCATATTAGCATATCACTTGTCGTTCATGCACAGCTGATACCCATGTTTTGAAATTTTATTAGCCACTACCTACAGAAAAGCTGCGTCCTCTCCTTCAGGCCTACTAATATAGAGGGTATCTAGTTTAGTCATACATTTGTGATAAATCATAGTACCTACGTGCACTACACAGCTCATGATATAGAACAGAATTTTTTTCACTGTGTATTCTACTCATGTATTGCAAATTAAGTGCCAGAAACAGGCAGGAAGCACACCTCAAGACCTTCGTCTGTTTCCAAGGCTACATATATGACGTCGATCAAGGCCCACTTACTTTCAATACTTCTTTGTTACTCTAGTCAATTCTGTGTTATCTTATTGTGTTTAAGTTATTATAATTGAAGGCATTTAGGTAGCTCCTGCCATTTATGTGGTGCAATTTTTTATGTATGTATTGACTTGCACTTGCAAGAAAGTAGAGTTTTTTCTACGTATAGGCGTGCTGAAACTCAAGCTAGGTCATTATCAATTCTAGTCGGATGAGAAGGCCTGAAACCCTACAGCATAGAAAAACAACAATCGTTCTGTTTAATTATGGATCACCTCTTTCGCAGTTGTTTTTTTACCTTGTTTCTGTAAAAGTGTAAGATTCACTTATTAGTTTACAAACGCTGTATTGGTGTATACATTGTTGCTCAGTTTTGTTTGTAATTGAAAATAAATATGTCAAACTACAAAAGTGTGCACTGTGTGTTCAGGCTTACTGACTGTGCAAATAGAGGTAAGTCATGCTGTTTGGAAAAAAAACTAGTTGCAACATATTTATAGCTGTTACTGTCTAGAGAAGGACACAGGTGACTTGTGAGATCACAGGGCCAGTGATAAGATGCATGATTAAAGCATTGCAGAATGCATCAATCCATGCATGCAGATGATGGTACCGAGAGTCGCATAGCAATTGTGGTCATTACTGATGGAGAAACTGGTTAGGAATTTCAACTGAAGAGTTTTGAATGCATAAACTATATATGTCAGAATGATACATCCATTACAATGCTGCATTACTGAACGTGTAAGACTGTTCATAAAGAAAATTTTTATTGATGACCTGATAACCGATAGGCCACTGACTCCTTTCGGGACACAACTGCAAGGAAAGTGCACACATTCAAGGCCAAATTGCTAAGTAGCTTGCTAGAAAATAACAAGTGGACTGCCCCCTTATTTGTTTTGAAAGGATAAGTTCATGAGATTCAGTTAGCTTAATCTGATCCAATAGCAGCTTTCAAAAACCATTTCAGGGAAACTACTGCCCAGATCCTTTAGGGGGCCATTATGTGCACAGGTGCTGAAGTGGAATACGTGGAGGTTGAGAATTGAGCAATAAGGAATATGGCATATATTTTAGGGTGATTTTATTATTACATTGATTATTTAGTTGACACAATGCCCTATTACTCCAACAATAGAGCATATAGGTGAAGAACCCTTGCGATGCATCCTATTGTATATGTATTGACGCGTGTGCTCTGCAGGCAAGAAAGACAATGGGGACATCAGTGAACATCAACGTCTAGTGGGTCTTCGGGATTTTGCCGAAGACATCATGTTTGTCATTCGTGGTGAATCAGTAGTGCAGCCACACACGGACATAGGAAAGAAAGTACACAACACAGTGCTATGTTTCGTGTACCTTTCCTCTGTCCGTGTATGGTTGTGCTGCCGATTCATCATGAAGGACAACCAACTAGCCCAAGTTTCAGTCTTGTTAGACATGTTTGTGCCTGCTATTTTTTTTTGTGTCAACAAGCTGTCCTCCTATTCTTGTAGAACTTCTCACTGTCTTGTGTTTGCGTTGTACCGTGACAATATTCTGTATTTTTTTCTCTCATGGCTCTGCATCTCATTGTTCTGCTCAGTGTACAGCTGCGCAGCAGCATAACATGTTCCTTCATTCAATTAATGCACTAAATACTGTCATGGGTACTCGAAGAAATGGCACAAAATGTAACAACAATTAGCGGTGCGAGATGAAACACCTAAATGCCACAGTTCTACAGTAATGGGTAAAGGGAAGGGCTTGGAGCAGAGAACAGAAGATCATAAAAATAAGGGACCCATGCATACCTAATTAAGTACCAGTCTCGAAGAGTGATGGATTTGGACTCAATGCCTGACTAACTTATTGTAAAGAAATGTCTCAACACTGCAAGGGAAAGGCCATGTTTTGAAATGGTGCCAGAAAAAGAACAAATACAATTCAGGTCTCAACATTAGTGAAGGACAAATCTAGTACAATATGCGAATACCCTTAATGTCTGACAGATGTTGTGCCGTGGTAAGTGCCACGGAAGGGGGCTGCATGTAAAGGATAATATAGAATTGATCACTGGGTAAGTTGGTAATCCATGACTACAAAGAACTGCGCGAAATAAACTGGCACAAGGAAAACGCTTGTCCATGCGTCTCCTTGTGTCAGTTTATTTCGTGCAGTTCTTCGTATCAAAGAATAACAGCTGCACATTAGACATGTGTATGTCTGCATGCTTTTGTGAGCCACCGCTATATGAGCTGCTAAATCTGAAAAAAGCTGCGACACTTGTGCTTGAACTACTACAGAATGTTTTTGTGTATAGCTAGTGTTGGTACTGGCAATAAATCTTGAATTTTCAAGCACAGTTTGTATTAGCTGCTGTAATAGCCAAAGCTAAGGATGTTGCATGACAGTTGATATTTAAATAAAAGTGCACGCAAAGCTACATGGTATGGAACAGGGGCTTAGCCAGGGTGGTTTTTCGGGTTATGGGGGAGGTTCAACCCCCCCCCCCCCAGAAAAATTTTCAATTTTGCTTGCGTATATATACACGCACACATACAAACACATGCACGAACATACATAAAGTATGGTTGAACCCTCCTCCCCCCGAAAAAAATTTCTGGCTACGCCCCTGTTATGGAACATAAGGGAGGTTGACTGGGACACGTAAAGCTCAACATTTATGGGTGTGCTATTTGTGTGAAAGCGTGTTTTTTATTTGCAGCTGTTACTTGCAATTATGACACGTATTGAGTATAAGAATTGTTCCTATATATGTACTATTTAGTATTATACGTTTACATGTCGCGTCCCGTGATCCGAATCAAGCAGGATGCTACTGACTGCACATTTTTAAGGCAGGCGATTATTTATTCCTAGAAGCCAAGATTACTGCCCGAGTTTCGCCACTTTTAGCATTTTGCTAGTTTATACATTAAAGCGTTGTTAAGCTCAAAGCATACTCGACTGGATCACGTGGAGTGAAGTAATACTGGCTCTTGTCGCCCAGATCACATCTCGTAGCCAAGGAAACAATCACTTTCACTCGTCGACAATGGGTGGAATACGAAAACAACCTTCAACCTGCCACGTTCCCCAACACAGGGCCTCCACCAGATCGCTCTTCGGCGCTGATATGCGGTCAACTGAGACATGTTGTAGAGCTTAACATTCATGAACCTTCAAGAAGCAAAACAAGTGCATATTTAATTTGGGGTTGTTATTTAGATTTCACAGCACCCATTAAATATTAGAATGTTTCAAGTTAATCTTTGCATTATTCAGTATAATTGTTCACATGATCCTTCTGAATCCTTCAGGCCACTTCTGACTTTTGAAGAAATAGCATGGTTTTATCCTTGAAAGCTGGATCATATTGTGACTTCATTCAATTTCAAGCATTGCTAGCTTCTTTTGATGCGACGCTTGGCAGGAAACAAATGTTCTAACGGGTGATGCAAGCGATTTAATGCGTGGTCTTTCCGCGCCAGTCATGCACTACGTTTCATCGTTTGTGGAAGCCAAGGGGAGCATCACTTCCAACTGTCAACAACGAACGAACCACGAGAACGAACAACCTCAGACCCGCCGTCCTCCCCAGCATGACAATTCCACGGCATCGCTCGTCGGCGCCGTCAGCCTCGAGCTCGGGTGACTGCATTCTTTTTCTGCGAAGGCTCGTTGTTCTTTCGACTCAACAACAACAACGTTTCCTTATCGTCTATACTATATTCGGGGAGAAATGAGCGCGCCCGTTCTGAAAGCTGGTCTGTCGCCCCGTACGCGCTGCACTACACCAAACCCATCTGTTGCGCGAATAAGCGATTATGTGTTTTAATCCGATTCCCTGAGATGAACCTCAGCACAATACTGTCCGTATAAACGCACCGACATCAACGCGATGCTCGCGAAGGACGTGGGAGACTACTTCGCCGAGTGGAGATGAGATCAGCTGACTTCCACCGCCTGTACTGCGTCAAACATCGCAGAATACTTTTCTTTGGCGGCTGGTTGCACGTCAGGGCACATTTGGCTGCTGTATGATGCCGGCAAATGGAAATGCACTCGGAAACGCGTCGTTTATGGTTCACCTCTGTCTCCGTGCGGGATGCGCAAGCCGTCGGACGAGAAACGTAATTCCACACACAAACTGACTGTGACTGCCCGCGAGGGTTCGCTTAAGGTCGTGCACACGTATAGACGCGCATTATACGCGAACGATGCCTGTCATATATGCAAAATTATAGCGTTGTAGCCGATCGTAAAATCGTCCAAGATAACGTGAAGTGCATATATAAAGCCGCGGAAGTCCAACCAGATCGTGTGGTGCGGTGGCGTAGTGGTTACAGTGTCTGCTTGTCACGCGGTTGGCCTGGGTTCAAATCCCCGTGGTGGAGTGTGTGTGTGTTGATACATGGTTTGTGACTCTCTGTTCAGTGTTCTTGTGATGTGTAAATGCATATTCATGAGTTGGAAGGCTGAAAAGAACAAAAGAAAAAAAAAGAGGAACACTGCACGATCAACTACAATGTAGAAGAATTTCTTTTTTTTTCTAAAAATTTGCGAAAAGTACCGCATATATTTCGACCGCATATTGAGCCGTATATAAGCCGGACAGATTTGACCTGAAATACCGCTTAACCAAATCGACGGTATGCGTTACTTTAAGCGGTCACTTTTAAACGGCCTTCTGGCAACGAGATGGCCTCGCATATGGAAGAGCCGCATAAACGTAGGCCGTATAAGAAAGAACCGCTTAGCCAGAGGCCGCATAAAGAGGGGCCGCATGAAAGAGCCGTATAAGTAGGCCGCTTAGAGAGCCATTTATAAGCGTCGAAAATTTGACCTACTTTCCGCCTTATATGCGTTGTTTTAAGCGGTCGTTTGCTAAGAGTGTGGTATGGTAGCTACCATGCCCATGGTGGTTGAACGATCGCAGCGCCAGATTCTACTCTACATTTATAGTATGAAACTCTATGCCGCTCGCGGTACGCAGAGCTCGGAAGTGCCTCAGCGTGTTCACTATCACCAGAATATGGTGTGAAGGGTGAACTTTAAATCTCGTCGCGCCGCTCGTGTTTCACACAGATTGGATGCGCGCGTCCAGCGTTTCTAGTAAAGGGTCGCGCGTCCGACCTTTACTTTGCATTACAGGGCGTGGTCGTCCGTTCTCGCGCAATTATCTCGTGAGGGTGGAGGTTTGTACGTCTTGTGCTTTCACTGCAAAGATTGCGTTGAAGCTATAGGCCGCACGAAGGTCACTTCGATCACGGCAGCGGCTAGCTGGAAGGGCCAATGTAGCAGCTAGTTTGTGCGTAGTCGACACTTGAAGCGAGCTGCTCAAACACAAAGAAATAACAACTGGGACAGTTGTCAGTACGCACTAGTACTGCCATATTTCTGAGGCATGTATCTAACAATTACCGCTGAATCAACATTCACGTTTTGTAGCTGTAGTTCGTTTCCTCGCATGTTGCGTCACACCACAGTGGCCGAAGAGTTCAAGCGCAGTGCTGAACGAGACGACTTTGGAACTATTGCGCCATATCAATTAGGCTAACAAGCACCCTAACGCCGATCTTTAGTTATATATTATTATAACCATTCAGATGTTTGCCTAAAGAATACGAAGCAGGCATAGATCAATTTATTTTCACAGCCTTCTGTTGCAGTTGCTTGCGATACTAATGAGCTATTCAAACTAAATGGGCAGCCTAGCCTGAACGAGCACAGAGGTTTTTCAAGATAATGTAAGGGGGTTCATCGGCACGAGTGTGGCTCCTAAACGTTTGCTGCTCCTATCATACTAGGGTGCATACTGCTACATTTGAACCACCCAATAACGAAAGACCTCAAGAACAAAATTCTCGCGGGCACGAAAATGGTGGCGTCCCCGGCGGACGTCCATGTATCTATTTTCAATGCATTTGCCACCTCTCGACAGCGAAGGCATTTTAAAAAGCACTCCCGCAATAACGAAAGTTTCAGGTAGTGATCCGCAGCATTTTATAACACGAAAGTATTTTATGGCGGGGTCCACAAGGTCTTTAGTGGCGTATTTTCGTCACGGACGCGTAGCAACACGCCGTTGCTACGCGTCAGTCCCATTCGGCGCGTTTCCAATAGGAAAAGTGCATTTTGTCAACGCCTTAACCGCTAGGTGGCGACCTTAGCCCAAGCGTCGGCCTCGCTCATAGCATCCATCCATACCAAATATTATTGGAATATATGCTGAGCGTAAGGATGCTACGGAACACTTACTGGAGCCCTATAACAAATTTAGAACTACGGTCCTCAGCTCAAAGTCAAAATTACTGGGTTCGATTCTCACTAGAACCTAAGATTTTTTATTATTTATTTTATTTGCATCTTTCTCGATTTTTTTCGTCAATCACAAGATTATTTTTTGCTGACAACCAACGAGGCCGACACCGACGCCGACGCCGGCGCCAGAATTTCTGCGGAACAAGCTCTTTAACTCTATCGCGTTAAAATAGCTCTCCTACGCGCGCCTGCCTCGCCTGGCTGTAACACCGCGTTACAACTTTAACCGCGAACTTTAACCGCGTTCCCCTCTTACGCTCGCCCCCGAGAAAAGTCGCGGCCGGGCTACAGGGGAGACACGACGCGCGTTGCGTTTCCCTTTAGGTCGGCTGTGGTGTTCAATAACTCTAACATGTCGCGGAATGTCGACCTTAGCCCAAGTTCTGCGTCCAATCAGCGACGATCTTCTGGCTGTCACACCGCTTTTACTGATTACGCTGTGAGAGTTAACTATCACAGCTACCACAAGGGTTTCTTTAATCATTGATCATGGACTTTAGCCGTCGGGATAAAGGTGTACCACCAAGCGTCAACGTGGGCACATCCACGTTAAACAGTGCTATAGCTGCCAAACACCAAAAGACATTGTGCAAGCTCTCTTATATCAATGTACAGTAAAAACTCAACTGTTTCTCTTCATATGACGAAGCAATCAACCATGTTTTTTCAATCCATGAGCTAGTCGGGAACCCAGAAGTTCGAAAGTTGCTGCACCGCTCATTCGACAAGTCGGGTACATATGCTACCGCCAACAAGCATCGGTGCGACCATTGCTGTTTAAATTCGGCCAGATGATGATAATAGCAACAACACTTTTAACACGAAAGCGCTTTATGCCGGGGTCCACCAAGATTTTTGTGACGTCTTTCCGTCACGGAGATACGTCAGCAAAATAAACTCCATCAAATGGCAAAGAAAAAAAAAACTATAAGATGTGTGGAACCCATCACCTCTCGGTCTGCGACGATGGCTGGCGGACGTTTAGTCCACTGAGCTACCGCCAAGCACATAACGGAGGCTACATGAACGCGCCTTTTGTCTGCACGTTCCTCTCACAGTGCTCTTGCATGGATGGATGTATGGATACTATGAGCGTCCCCTTTATAACGGGGTGGTGACATGTGTGCCACCAGGCTCGAAAAACAAAACAAAAAACGCGCCGTTGCTGCGACCGTCCCATTCGGCGCATTTCCAATATAAGTGTAATTTCGTTTACCACACCTTGAGGTGGCGGCTTTAGTCCAAGCCTCGCTCACAGCATCCATCCATATCGAAAAATAGCTTTCCGACGCTCGCCTGGCGGTCGCACCACGTTCCCCGCTCGCCCTGTGAGACTTAACTGCCAGGCTAGAGGGAAGGCAGAACGCGCGTAGCGTTTCTTTTCGCGTTTCACGACGCTTTGGAGGAGTGCATATCGAGTATCAGTGTTTATTATGCGCTTGTTGATGCCATGTTTGCGCGGGATTCACCCCCATATGCGGTGTCCACGTATATGTTAAGAACTTCAGCTATCGCAAGGGTTAAATCATGATCATGGGCTTAGTCGTCGGCACGGAGATGTGCCACTAGGCGTCAACGTGAGTGCGTCGACATCGGGCGATGCTACATCTGCCAAACAACAACAGACATCATACAAGCTCTGATATACCAATGCACTAAAGCAGTCAACTACTTCTGTGACAACACGTTTCAATTTTTTCGTGTTATACCGATTCCTATGACAGAGGGATCAACCATCGTTTTTTTTTTTCGCTGAGGGATTTTTTTGCAAACGCCTCGGTTGGCAACTACGTCAGAGCATGACATTTAAATGACGACATCCACAAAAGAGACTGTGGTCCAAATTTCCGGAGCCCTCCACGACGGTGCCCTCATAATCATGTCCTGGTTTTGGGAAGTCAAAACCTAACAATTATATAGACGGTGAGCGAAGGAACAAACGGAACACGCGCAATGTTGTTCATTCCTTCCTTTGTCCACGCGTTGTTTGCGCGTCTACTGTGATGTGCAAGCTTAATATTTGCATATCACGAAAGTGAACACAATTTCACGCATTACAGTTGTGCAGCTGTGTTTATCCGATTATTTAAGCGCGCTCTTAAGAATGGTTCGAACACGTGCGCTTGGTCAGCACTTTCTCTTTCGCCCCTTTATTCAAGAACACACACACACAAAAAAAACATAGCGTATTGACGGCTACTTTTGAATAGAAGCAAACAAAGAAAAATTAAGTGTTGGATACTAGTAAGCAGAAGTATCATGGTGTTGTGACTGTGAACGGACTTTCGCCTACTTGAAACAAGAGTGAAATGGGTTCGGCAAGGTCTTCAGAAAGAACAATGATGCGATTAGAGTGTTGCGGAAAATTTATTCCCCACGTTGCTTTTGTGCGGAAAGGTCTCTTCCGGCCATGCCAATAAACAACTTCAACTAGACGACCTCCGCATTGCGCACGTAAAATACACAGACTTCAAAAAGAAATAGCACAACAATTCGAAGACGCGGCCTGTCGCATTGCCCCGGTTCCCGGCGCTCTTAACGGTTTTCCTTGTTAGGGGGCGCGCCGGACACTTTATGGTCGGCACCTCGGTTACAGGCTCCCATCCACTTTAAAGTCATGCACTTTTTTCTCGTTGCGGCTTGCTCAAGGTTTTCATTTACGTTTTTTTTTTCAATCGTAAAGCTTATGTTATATGCGGTCATTTGCTTCTTCAGTTCAGAGTCCGTGCATCGCCTGCCCCGAAGAGAAACTCGCTTAAATCATTTCACCAAAAAGCTCTTCTCTCGTTGTGACCGTTTGTCACCGAAAGTTTAAAATTATCATTTTTTCGTTCATTTTTCGACAGTTGAGAGGCTTCTGACCGAAGAGTCATCCGCACAAATCTTTCCGGAGACACGTTCCAAACCGCACTGCGGTCATCGTTTACTTACAAACCGAGTTTAATATGACACCCCTGTGAAAAGACTACGAGAACACTGAAGTCTGTAGCGCCGTGAAAGGCCTTCTAAGTGTCTCGCTCTTTGAACTTCAAGATTATTCTGTATAGGCGATCGCAAAGCAAGAACAGTAGATATATAAATAAAATCGGTAGACACGTGAGCCGCTGTATTCACATTCAGTGAAGACAGTGTTACTGTTATAACACTGAAAGGCCTGCATTAGTCAACATTAGTGATCATTAAGCTATCTTTGCACAACATTAGCCAGAAACATCTGTCGTTAAGCGAGCCTCAGAAAACTCCAGCAGGCTTTAACCACTGCTTAGCAGTTTGAGTTTGTTTCTCGGAACATGGCAAACTTATAAAGTGGGACGAAACAAGAACCCTCATTGAAACACGGGTCCCAGAGACATTTCTTGTTCGATCCCTTCAAATCTCTCACGCTTCACGCAGTTTGAGCTGTTCATGTTTTAAGTATCTTATCAGAGCAACTTCATGAACAATGATTTACATGGCTTACATGGTGACTCTAAAGCGAACACTTATTGTTTTCTAGTCCTGTGATTGAGTAGGAAGACTACAAGAAACTCAAAAGGCAGCGAAGTTAAACTGACAAGCCTCTGGTTGGCTACCCTACGCCGGTGAGAAGCGGAGAGGAGTGCATAATAATGAGAGAGAAAGAGAGGCAGAGAGAAATGAGAAAAGATGTGTGGAATTCGCGCACACATATGGGACTGAACTATCTAGTCAAAGGCATTCGCACAACAGAGTCAGCCTCAAAGTACTCAAAAGTCAAAAGTGTGTTCACTGCCGCGTGGACCGACAAATTATCGGAACGGTGCGCGAGCAATCGCTGAACGAAAAGCAGCCAATTGTCCGGTCCAATCTGTATGAGGACAAAGCGCTGGCTTCCTGAATGAACTTAGAATTGACTAAGAAAAGAGAGAGGTGTTGTAGGAACAAAAAAAAAAAGAAACTTTAGTAGTGCGAATTACAACTTTAGAAGTTTAGCGCGCGCAGCTAATGCTAACAAAAGGAGTGCCACAGAAGATCGTCCTTGCATCGACTTCCGTCGGCTTCGTGTTGCCGGATCGTGGGATATGTTAACCACACAAAGAAGCCAGCACGCACCCGTGTACGAAGTGACCGGTGTACGATGGCGCGCTCTTTATTAGATGCGAAGCAGCTCTTTGACTAGCCTGTGTAACGCTGTCCATCCGTCCGCACAAACGCGAGGCAACGCGCTTCCCTCGGCGCAGGTGTTGGAGCGGTGCCAAGTAGGTCACGCCGCAGCTGGGCGTAGACGTCACGCTCCCCTCGCAGGCTTCCCTCGCAGGTGCGCTCGTACGTCACTCTCTCTCTCACCCGCCGGAGCGCCCGCGCCTGCCGGCTCTAACCCCCGCTCGCCTCCCGTGTCTGCGTTTTAAACAAACGTTTACACCAGTAAACGCTACACCGAGTTTCGCTTCAAACGAATCTTCCAGCGCTCACCGCAGCACCCGCGTTAGCGCCGTTCAACCCGTGACGCCACCCGTGCGCAACGCTGCTGCTTCGCATCCCATCAGGGTTCCCTTCGGGGAGATGGTCCAATTTTTTTCCTCCGAACAGCGCTTCCCGCAGCTGTACCAAAACGCAACGGATGTACGGATTAATTCCGCCACATTCTGGAAGTGGGATAAATAGAGGTCCGGATGCTTTATACCAATACTGAGGTTACAAAAAAGAACCTTCAGTGGAAAGACGGAGGTACCGATATCCCAGCCAGCTCGCCTATCACACACAAAAAAAACTGCAAACAAAATGAGCGAGTATCTATCCGCATCGGCGTATGTCTTTTCTTTATCACGGTATTCCTCCCTTTTCTTGCACCTCCTCCTTCTTTATAACGGTGTAGCTAGTGCCGATGTTTCCGGGCTAAGAGTAAAAAGTCAACTGCTTGGTTGAGAGTTATGGTGGCGCTAAATGTAAATGTACATAAAATGGTGTTTTCAGAAGAACCTTTGCGCAAGCAAAGAACATCATCACCGAAAACATGGTCTCCATTCGAACTTTTTTTATATATCGTTATTCTTCTGGAACTAACGTTCATTGGTGTGAAAGCGCAAGCTGCCCATGACAGGCATAGTATGAACAGTGACCTTCACTAGAAAGGACTTGGCAGTGACTGGGAAGCTCGCACAACTGAGTGCGTTGATACAGTCGGATCGCCAGATCAAACGAAAAGATTTATCCTACACTAAACGGAAGTCATTAGGCACGCGTCCGAGCGGCGCGCTTTATGGTATCTGTGTGCATAATTTATCTCCCGTTCGAGTCACCGCTAATGACCGAAGTTGCCGTGACAACCGACAGTGGCGGTCCGGGAAAAGGCGGCACTCGTTTCGGCAGGCCAACCAGTTTGGAGGCTCAACCCTCTCGGATTCAGTGCTGGTCCACAAGCCGGATAGATCCTCAAGAAAGCATTAGCGAACATAACATCGTCTCGTTTAAGAACTGCACAAAACAAACTAGTGCTAGGTTCATGTATCGCGTGTTCAGTACAGTTATAGCAGTGCAAGCGACAAGGAAAAAGCGCCAACACATTGCTTTTCACACTTTGCTTTACTTTTATGACATCATTCTAACTTTACGGTAGTCACAAAGATTTAGCTTTAATGCATCTTAATGCAAACTGGGGCATTCGCTTGATGTATAATCTTGTTATTCGCAAATATTTCCCCGAGTTATCTTGCTTTGATCTGAAAATTCATACAGCTTTTGTCCGTCCTTGATCCCTGTTTTGGACGCGTGCACTATCTCGCGATCAAATAATAATACACTTAGTAGTGTAGGCGCAATTGATTGAGCGAAATGGTGGCGTTCCGGTACATAGGCGGTGACTGCGAAGACATAGTTAGGGTAGATCAACTGGCGAGCAGTTTTCCATTGGCTCAACCTTCATTTGCACATCTGTAGACGTAAAGCCAGTCTATAGATATATATGAGAGGAAAATAGAAGGGCTTTTTATTCGCTGTAGGCCGATAAAGCCTACCAAGATGTTCCGACTGCCGCTTCACTGTATAAAGCGCCTACTTTGATGCAAGTTTTAGAAATTCGACAGCTATTACGGTATAAAGAATACCGACTGAATTCATCCCAGAGCTTCGCGGAAAGCTTCCTTATATCATGAATAATTTATCGAATCTTAGAAACGCCAGTGGTTTATTAAAACTGCAAACGCAATGTATTTTGGTGCGTAAAAGTTCAACGTGCTCTGTTTGTTTCATTACTTCATAATGTGTATGAAGTTTTGCTGGCAGTGGCGCTATCAGAATGGTGATTCTGCGATGATCTATTCGGCTAATGCTTTACCTGGCATTAGGAAATGAGTTACGTTGACATCAAAGCAATAAAGCATGTGACCCAGAAATGTATGGCCTTGTTTTAGCTTGTGTATTCAAAATAGATACCTTGGTTAATGCACATGAGGCTTATCTGTAACCGTTATTCACTCAGTGGGACACTTTTGAGGAGGCTTTGACTTGTGTTCTCTGAAAGCTGTTACCTTGATTAGTGAAGTTAAAAGAAGTGATATTTTGGCAGTTTATGACGTTGGTAACGCTACGCGGCACCGAATGCTAAGTAATAAGTTCGAACGAGAATACTCATTTAATTTTTGGCAGGAGAGGTTGTCTGCTGAGACCTTATCAATTGTTTGAAAGGCCACTCACGTACGTTTTTTTTTTTTATTTCCCATATTTAAGAAGGGTTGCTTGAATTTTATGCAGCACGTATTTACTGCACTGTGATACTTACCGCAGCCATGTTCAGCTTTTGCAATTTTATCACAGAGGAAAGTTTTTTCTTGTGTATCTCAAACGAACGCTCTGTTTCCCCGCCCTCTTTTTCATAAGGACGTTATTATGGCTCCTGTTGCGTAGTCGGTCGTTATAACGACATTGAGGTTAAAGTATTGAGCAGAGCGGTAATATAGAACCTAACAGAAACGTGACTGCATCTTAGTAATCGCAACATTAACAAAGCTTATTGGCGCCAGTTTTGCGTTATAGAACTTTATAGTGCAAGCTCCTACAATGAAAACTAATTCGTCGTTAAACTTTGAACGGCTCGCCTTTTCGATTGAGATTTCTTGATTGGTCCTAATGTGAACAGGGGATATTCTGTATTTGCGCAACGCAAGCCGACTTGCTTCGCTAGCCTTGCTTTCACACCGATGACAATGACAAATGCAGCCAGTTTGCGGGGCACAAAAGAGGACGGCGAGTTCTCGGGATATACGGTGGTCGGTTTAGCATTACGCTGATATCGCCTCATTTCACACCGCTACCTTTTCCCGCATGCAGAAGCTATGGGGTTTGGACGTCGTGCTTTGGGACTTCCATTTGATCCGTACGGTATATTAACGACATTGGAAGAATGACATGATTTAGGAGACGCGGAATCGAGTCAGTTGCCCTTAATGACCAGTGGTTATCTTGCCTTTGCGCTACATGCCTTCCCATGCCGATTTCTTCTTCTTGATTTCGACTAAGATGTTATTAACACGCAATTCTTCTTTGACCCACTCAACTCTCTTCTCCCTTGAGGTTGCAACTATGATTCCTCTTTTCATTGCTCGCTGCGTCGTCTTCAATTTCAGTTGAACCCTTTTCGTAAACCTTCACGTTTCTGCTCTGTAGGCAAGTACCGATAAGATGCAACTGGTATATGGGTCATTCCACGCCAACTGTCCCAGCCTTGGCGCTCGACCATCTGCGATTTGAATGAAAAAAATCGAGGACTATCTATCCAAAGCCAGAAGCCTTCCGCCAAAATATTTTTGGCAAAAAAAATTTTTCAGTGCCGTAAACCCTATGTGAAGTTTTTCGGAAAGCTCGAAGCTATGGCTCGGAAAATGCGTTTTCAAAAAATCTCTTCTTCATATATTAGGCTAGGACAAATTTTTACCTACATAACGATCGTAGGCTTCTCACTTAAAATAAGTTTCACGAACGTTTAGGCTTTCGTGGATTTTTCATGCGGCCTTAAATATTGACAATATGACCCATATTGGGGATTTTTTCATAGAAAGGCGACATTCAGTGAAATGTAATATTTTGATTTAACTGATTGCCAGAAAGTTTTACTGCAGCCCAAAAATAGTTTGAGACGTATATGGCGTGAAATGGTGTGTAGAGCTGGCGACAAAGTTGCAAGAAAGTTCATTTTTGCACATGTTTAGTCGTAAATTTAACATTGAGGTGCTCTTAGTAAAATTATGCTAAATAGCGAATTTACTAGCAACATTAGTTGTATACTGACTGAGAAAGTTTTATCAAATTACTTTTTGTTTTAAGGAAGAAACAAATTTTTGAAGTTGTGTTCTGCCGATGTCTATTTTTGCTCGTGTTTTCTCTTCGCAGAAACGCGTCCAGCGGTTAGTACAACCTACATGGGCGCGAGGTTCGCCACGGAACAGCTAGACAACATAATAATCTCTGCCCGTGCTTACTTGAATGCTTTTACTAGTGAGTATTGGCCTGAGTAAAAGAGAAATACGAACTCCGCTAGAGTGAATTTAACCACATGCAGTTGTCCATTGAAGGTCGGCATAGTGAGCTTACGCAACAGCGGGAAGTGGCACCGATGCGTGCAACAACCCGTTGCTTGCGCAAAGGTTTAAAAGTGGCAAAAGGAACAGATTAGTTGCTTTAACAAAGCAGATCAGTTGCACTTGTGACGAACACATTAGTATATAAGCATAGGCGTGCGCAGGGTTCCCCATCAGGGAGGGGGGGGGATGCGAAGGTTCATCCCAGCGCACCCCCCCCCTACTAAGTGAATGTACGAGGCAGATTCAAGGGGGTCAATGTATGGGGCAGAATTTGCGCCCGTTCTCTTAGGTGATTAGGGGGAGAGGCGGCCGCCCCCTGCCCCCCCCCCCCCCCCTGTGCGCACACCTATGTATATAAGTGATGATGTTTGACCAGGAACCGTGAATTAGTGCAAAAGTACAACATAGTTTCATATTACAGCAACTGAATTTTACAGCGAAAGCTGTTATGAGATCATTTCACCGGCCGTTTTTGGCGCCGTAGTTGTCCGCCGCCGCCGCCGCCGCCGTCGCTGCCGCCGCCGCCGCCGGTGTCCGTAACCAGTATCGCTCGAAATAAGAAAAAAAAACGAAATAGAAAAAAATTCCAGGATGGAGCGAGGTTCGAACCTGGGCCCTCTGCGTGGGAGCCCAGTATTCAACCTCTGAGCCATGCCGGTGCTTGAAACTGCTTTGCAAAAAGGTCCTATACAGGCTTCATGTCGGGAAGGAACCACATTAGCATATGCAATATAATAATAATATCTGGGGTTTAACGTCCCAAAACCACGATATGATTATGAGAGACGCCGTAGTGGAGGGCTCCGGAAATTTCGACCACCTGGGGTTCTTTAACGTGCACCTAAATCTAGGTACACGGGCCTCAAACATTTTCGCCTCCACCGAAAATGCAGCCGCCGCGGCCGGGATTCGATCCCGCGACCTTCGGGTCAGCAGTCGAGCGCCATTACCACTAGACCACCGTGGCGGGGCAGCATATGCAATATAGCGTGGTAGAAGAGTAAAATAAGCACCAAGCGTCGCACAACGCGAATTCTGTAACCAGGCGTCACACAATGCGAATTGCGCAACGAGTAGGTTGTTGAATGCTTCCAACCCATTACAAAGGTCTCTGCCATAATTCTTCATCGTCATCAGGCACAGCATCAACAAAGTGCGCATAATGCCTTACATGCATTTAGCAGGTACCAACGCTCTCCGTAGAATGACGAAAAATCGCACAGTGCCTGCTGCCCTACTTCTCAAAAATTACAATGATTTATAGCGTAGTGGGTTCCTCGCAAGTGCACTTGTATTGGTTGCCAAGGAAGCCCATAAGTGCATGATCCACTTCCTCGGGGTCTCAGTAAAATTACAATGATTTATAGCATAGTGGGTTCCTCGCAAGTGCACTTGTATTGGTTGCCAAGGAAGGCCATAAGCACATCATCCATTTCCTCGGGGTCTCAGCAAAGTTCTTCGCCCCCCCCCCCCCCGTCTCTCTCCCACGTTAACGTATGTTATACAGCATGACGGGAGAGGGAAATAGCGACCGGGCGTCACCCAATGCAAATTACATAACTGGTGGGCCGTTTGAAGATTCCAACCCATTGCAAAGGGCTGAGCCATAATTCTTCATCGTCATCAGTCGTCGCGTCAACAAAGTGCACATAATGCCTTACATACGTGTAGCTGGTGCCTTGCTTCTCCGCAGAATGACGAATAATGGCTTAGTAGGCGCTTCCCAACTTCACAAAATTGTGATTTATGGCGTAGTGGGTACCTTTCTAGTGCACTTGTATTGTAGCCCCAAGAGAGCTTAACGGGCTCTAGAAACGCCGCTCTTCCAGCTTTCGCTGTGACTGTGCTGCGGGTTCAGCGCAGGCCTGGCGTTTTTTTCCTTAATCGTAGTGTTCTTCCCACTTTTATATCTGTGCGCAGGCAACGGAGCATTGCACGCATCGGTGTCACTTCCCGCTGTTGCGTAAGCTCACCATGCCGACCTTCAATGGACAGCTGCATGTGATTAAATTCACTCTAACGAAGTTTGGATAGATAGTCCTCGATTTTTTTCATTCAAATCGCAGATGGTCGAGCGCCAAGGCTGGGACAGTTGGCGTGGAATGACCCATATACCTTCCTCTTGAGGGAAACTGGCAAGTTACCATTCATGATCTGAGAACGCTGCATCAATTCGCTCCACTTAGTTCTTATTCTTCTAATTACTCCAGTCTTACGGCTCGCATATGCGGTCACTACTTTCCCTAGGCAGACGTACTCCTTTCCCACTTCCAGTGCCTCGCTACCTCTTGCAAAGCGTTGTTCCCTTTTAAGACTGTTACGCAATAATATTGAAATTTATGCTAAGCGTAAGGATGCTACAGAACACTTACAGGAGCCATATAACAAACTGAGAACAACGCTCCTCAGCTCAAAGTCAAAAGCGTTGATTGCAGTAGAGAGCGTTATTCAACTGTTTAGCTTACAGTATGCCAGTGAGGCTGACATCAACAGCGTTCCATACAACTTGTACTAGAGGAAACGCAATATTTTCCACGTATACTTGGCTTTTATACTTGGCTCTTTCTTCAGAAAAGAATAAAGCTCCGATGTTAGGCAGATGATAATGGCATAATATAATATTACATTTCAAGCAGGCATCACCCGCAAGGTTGACACCATTTTAAATAATCTCCCGGCTAATTTTCACACAGGCATATCTGTTTTACCCTGCTCTAAGATACATGACGTGTTGTGCGCGGAAGAGAGGCTCGATGAGGATTATTAGCAGAACTGATTGTTGTGTTATTATTTACAGAGAGTAACAACAATAACTTCCTCATAGTGAAACTCTTTTTGTATAAGCTGGGTCAACGGGTAAAGAAAAAAATGTGTCAAGGATGCAGAAAAACAGGAAAACACAACGTCAGCTCCCACGATCTCGGCGAAAAGCAGTGAGAGATCAGGCTACTGTAGCCATAGATGTCTGGAAGACTACCGGAAGATGGTGCACCGGCCTCCGGACATAGCAACAATACCAAAGGCTAAAGCTGCGCTTGCTCATTTATAAACATTTATTCTGTCTTTAAGCATAAAATTGTTTATGCTTAAAAACAATTTCAATGTGCGGTGTTTATCGCCGCAAGGGCCACGTCTGGCGATAGAGCGAAGCAGCAAAAATTAAACAATGTTGATAATTCTTAATTCCGCGCATTTCTGCCATGTTCCCGCTTAACCTGCGCCCCACCGTTTGGTAATGTTACCTCCAGCCGCGCTGTACTTGCAAGTATAATATTCAATATTCGGGTGCGCAAACAGTAGAGAAAGCCCGTTATCCATGTCGTGGCATTTGTCTGTCATGTCACTTATCCCACGCATATTGAGATATACTCCCGCTAATGAATTCACTTTATTGATGTCTTTTCATTCGTCATTCGTGTCACGATGTACATGACATGCTTGTAACGCCGTTCATGACATTTAATCAATCACCGCACCTTTGTGGTATATTTGAATTGAATTGAATTTGAACTTTATTCAGACAGTCATTGTCTGGATGTCTGGTACAGTCAGGTCTGGGATAGTATGTTAATGCCCATTCTGGTGCATACTATGTTAATGAATCGACCACAGCGGCATCGCGATGTATGCGTGAAGCCATTTGTGCCGTTCATGTCATGATATGTATGACATGCTTGTCTTGAACATTGATGTCGTGACCTGTCAATCATGTTTGTCATACATGCGCGCCATGTGATGCACATTATGGTATAAAGCAAGTTAATGGAACTACTTCCATGGCATCACAATGGTGCCTTGTCATGAATTACATGATGTACAGGACATAGAGATCATGCTATCCATGCCATGACAATAGTTCATGCCCGTCATGCACTAATGTTATGGCATGCCAATTTCTGTTTGTACCAATCAAGGAAACTGCCACGAGAGAGAGAGAGAAAGAGAAAGGCAAAGGAAAGGGAGTTTATTACGTTGCTCCCGGTTTGCTAACCTAGACGGGGGGATGGCGAAAGAGAGGGAAAGATGGAGAAAGGAAGATGGAAAGAAAGGAAAACTAATACGCTCCGCATAGCAGCGTCCAACTCGCATACCTACAGTCTCAACAGCTAACGGTTTCAGAATCCGGTTCATCTGCAATTTTCTCATGTGAAGTAGACTGCATTCTGTGACGTTAATGAAGGCTTGCAAGGACTGGCTCCAAGGCATCAAGGACTTGGAGTGCCCTTCCAGATGATGCGGTTGTCATTCCATTGAGGAGCGCGCCCATGGTGATTATCGATGACTTTAACGGAGAGATGACAAGACACATAAGTTTCGTCACGGAGATCAGTCGAATCTTGTGCCGGCACTCAATGAATGCGCAGTGGTGGTAATGACGGGCGCGCAACATCCACTGCCGCTTTCGTCGCATCTGCGTCTTTTCGGCTGTGCGAATGTAACGCTTTGGCTTGTGGTGGATGGGTTGTGATGGTGGTGGCAGCAGTGTTGGTAGCTGATTGAAAAGAGAAGTACGGTAGTACGCTGGAGTAGGAAATCACGGTGACGGTCCATATTGGGCAGCAGTATTCATACACGATGGCGATGGAAGTATCGTTGTCGCTTTCTGACAATAACACAGGAGCGTTTGCATGTTTATCCATCCCGCACCATCTCTTTCAGTGTGCTCATTATTTTAACACAAAATTGTTTTATGCCGGGGTCTACCAAGATTTCAGTTGCGTATTTCCGTCACGAAAATGACATCGAGAAAAATACACACGATCATATGGCAAAAAGCATGAAGCAAAATGTTCCGTCAACGGCAGTCGAGCCCACGACCTCCCGATCCCCGCCAACAGATGCCGGGCAAGCTATCCACTGCGCCAGCGCCACACACTCTGGAGGCTTCAGAAACGCGCCCCTTATATCTCACACTTTTCTCATGCAGTGCTCTTGGTCGGCGGGCTGGTGTCGCCGTCTGGGAGCGGTAAAAACAAGTAATGCATCAGGAGCGCAGCCTCCGCCAGTAGCTCCTGCATCGCGTCGTGCTACGCGTAATTCGGCGTGTTTCCAATAGTAGAAGTGCAGTTTCGTCAACGCCTTAACACACCGCGGGGAGGCGACCTTAGCCCAAGCCTCGGCCTCGCTCATAGCATCCATCCATATTAAAGGTAGCACTGCGACGCTCGCCTGCAGGCGTCCCACGTCCCGCTGGCCTCTGTGTCGCTCCACCAAGGCACGACGTGAGGCCGTTGACATCGTCGCCTATCTGCAGCGCTTATTGCAGCAGTTTTATTAGTCGGTGCTGTCACACTCGAAGCAGTCGGCGGCAGAGAAACTGCACTACTGCCACAACGAGCCCGATGAGCCATCACACGCTAACACGAAGCGAAAGGCAAAAGAAATGTAACTGCGTCTAGGGCGACTCCCCGATGCTAGCGCGACCAGTGTTTTTCGCTGGTGTCGAGAAGCTTTTAACTATGGTCTCCCAGATTGCACGCAAGCCTTCCGGCGCGGTCTCAGAGGCTGTGGTTTAACTGCGTCGTCGACGAATTGTTCTCGATCGGCGCTAGTGTGATGCCGCATTACTTTACTTCTCCGCTCACAGAGGCTGGCACCGGCCCGCTCCGAGTAGCCCCACCAAGACAGAGCACCATGCGACAGAAAACGTGTGAGAGATATAAGGCGCGTTTGTGGTGACTTGTACATGTGCCCTGATGGCGTAGGAGGTAGGGCGCCGCGTGCGTCGCGTTGCGGACTGAGAATTCGTGGGTTCGATTCACGCCGGTGGAACATTTTCTTAGTTTTTTTCTTTCTCATTTGTTAGCAGCCATTTTATCAACGTCATATCCGTGACAGAAATACGTCACTGAAGTCTTGCTGGACCCTGGCATTAAATACTTTCGTGTTACAGAAAGATTTCCATTTCTAGCCCGTCATAGTAAATATGTCGTAGCCATTCTCAATATATGTTTTTTTAGAAGTTTCATCAATCATTAGTACTCATGCGCAATGACAAGACGCATTGTAGGAATACGGAAACGAACCGATGAGCACGCGCAACGAGTTCAAGTCATTTTTGTTTCACGGACACTCCCTTCGGTATCGACCACACCAACGTTTAGCTAGCGAAAGAGTGGGTAGGGTGGTGGCTTCAAATTGCAGCACATGTACATGTGTATACTGGATGATTGACGTTATGGCTTTTTACAAGATTGGTTGTGAAAGTTGTAGGAGCGCGTCCTGTACGCACTTGTGACAGGCAACTTCCTGGATCTTTGCTCCTTTAGTTTGACTATTACTGCTTCAGTCCTCGTTAATTTCATTTTCCGGGTTAAGCTGTATGTTGAAGCTATCGCTATTGCGAAAATCACTACAAAGAAAAAAAATGAATTATGCGTTCCTGCCACTAATTTCAGATATTTTCTTCAGTAGCCATCTAAAGAGTATCACAATCCGCCGCCATACGATGAAGATTAAACGTGTTGCATCTAATAGATCAGGCTGTAAACAAGAAATATTACATGCAAAATTGAGCACTCGTTTTTGGTCGCCTCGTTTAGGCAGGAGCCAAATATGGAAGCCTATGGCAGTCACACAATCATTATTGGTCTCGCTTCCAGCATCACCTACGGGGAGGAGATGCCACCATAATACTGATTGCTGGCACTTTCGCCAAGATAAGCGATTATTTCGTAAGCCGGCCCCATCTAACTAGCGAGCGTACGTTGTTCGTCGTCAAGTTGCTAGAATTCCTCGAACGGTACTCCGACACTATAACGCCGGTGTAATATCCCTTGCATGTATCCTGTGTGCGCACGATGCGTTCCAGAAAATCAGGAAGCACTTTAAATAAGGGGTGCATTCTTCTCTTCCCATTGCAGCCGTCTGTTAAATTTGCTGCAAGCGTCGTGTACTGAAGCGACCTCTTTCGCAAAGGTTAGCGACTGCTGCTGTGAAGCTGCTGAGAAGAGTTTACGAGGCAAACTCTTCGCATTAGTAACAGCTTGGTAAAGGTTAGTTGTTTCATATTTGAAATGGGAATGAAACAACACATCTATACTACAAGGATACGAAGTAGCGAATACAACAGGACAAGCGCCGATTGCCATCTGATAGCGTGTTCGAAAAAAAGCGGCAGGCTTACGCGGAATGCTCAGCAGAGCGACAGCGAAAGCTGGAAGAGCGCCATTTCTAGAGCGCGTATTAACTCTCTTGGGACTACTAATACAAGTACACTTGCATGGTACCCACTACGCCATAAATCATAATTGTTGTGAAGTTCGGAAGCACCCACTACGCCATTATTCATCATCCTGTGGAGAAGCTAGGTACCAGCTACGCGTCTGTGAGGCATTATGTACACTTTGTTGATGCGACGGCTGATGACGATGAAGAGTTATGGATGAGCCTTTTGTAACGGGTTGGAAACTTTAAGCAACTCACTAGTTACGTAATTCGCATTGTGTGAATCTCGGTCATTATTTCACTATCCCACCACGCTATATAACATAAATGAACTTGGAAAAGAGATACAGAAAGGGAAAGACCTTTATTGAGACCCTAAGTAAATGGATCATGGGTGCCTTATGGGCTTCCTTGGCAACCAATACAAGTGCACTTCCGAGGAACCCACTACGCTATAAATCATCATAATTTTTGTGAAGTAGAGAAGCAGCCACTATCCAATTTTTCGTCATTCTGCGGAGAACGGTGGTGCCCGCTAAACACCTGGAAGGCATTATGTGCACTTTGTTGATGCTGTGCCTGATGAAGAAGAATTATGGCAGAGCTCTTTGTAATAGGTTTGAAGCATTCAACAACACACTCGTTGCGCAATTCGCATTGTGTGACGCCTGCTTACAGAATTCGCGTTCTGTGACGCCTGGTAGTTATTTTACTCTTCTACCACGCTATATTACATATGCTAATGTGGTTCCTTTTCGGCATGAAGCCCGTATAGGATCTTTTTGCAAATCAGTTTCAAACACAGGTACTCTTGCTGTGAAGACATGCAAAGTACTAAAGGACTTTTTGTTCCCTGGGACGTAAATTGCAGATTGTGCAAAAAGCCGTAGTCTATTGATCATTCTTTTATTGATTGTTGTGATGCACTCTTCTTTTGGGATGTTCTGCAGCGAACACTCAAAAAGGACTTTGAAATCAGCCTTGTAAACATTAGGTACCTTGATGTGACAAAGGACAGGACAATACCTTATGACCTAATATTTCTCATTAGTCTGCATAGCCTCTGGAAAGCAAGACTGATTGACAGAAATGCTGAGCCTCCGCGATCAACAAAAAACATATTCCAGGAACAAGTGATTCAAATACGCGGGATTGTGAACGTTCTAGTGACGCTCTAGACTGGTATTCTGTGTTTGATTAGTGTTTAAATATGCCTGATTATTACTTTTTATAATATCACTCTTAGTGTAACGGTTTCGTTCCCTGTAATAAAGAAAAAAAAAGCACCGGCATGGCTCTGAGGTAGAATACTGGGGTCCCAAGCGGAGAGCCCAGGTTCGAACCCCGTTCCATCCTGAATGTTTTTTCTCATTTTGTTTTCTTTTATTTCGCGTGATAGCAGTTACGGACACCGGCGGTGGCGGCGGTGGTGGTGGCGGCGGACAACCACGGCGCCAAAAACGGCCGTTGCTGTTATCTCATAAGAGCTGTCGCTGTAAAATCAGCTTTCTATAAAAACTCCCAATAGGCATGGGCACACAGTCACAGTAACAGGAGCAAAACTCGGCATATTTCTCTCAGATGGTTTATATTTCTGTCGAATAATACATGAAATCAAGCACTGGTATATTTGCATTCTCTTCGAATACAAGAGGTCTATACTATTTCCCTTTTCTTACATTTTATCTTCTTCCGTTATTCACATTATTACAGTACTGACGAATATGACCATAAAAAACCTGCGAGAATTGTTCTGCTACACGTATATCCTCATAAACATTAAAGGGGTCATGGACCACGTTTACTCATACAGGATTGCCTGCATCATGGCTAACTCTCTGCAGCAGCTGACACAGGATGGAATTCTACAGTGGAATTGTCGAGGCTTAAGCTCCAAGTTAGGAGAAATTCAAACCAGGCTTCAATACAACAAGCTACATGTATGGGCACTGCTTATTCAAGAGCATAATAAGCTCTGCTCCCTACATAATTTTAATGGGTATCATTGCCCGTCTATTAGAGATAGACGTGCAACGACAATGGCTTCAGCTCCGGGAAAAGCCGCAGTATATGTGTCATCGCATATTCCTCATACAGTGATTAATATGGAACCATGGTGTAGCGACAATCAAGAAGTTGTCGGTGTCCTGACACGACCATTGAAGACTCCTGTCATTCTAGTGTCTTTCTATGCCAGACCACAGCGCACACGTTTGAACTTGGGATGGATAGCACACCTACGTTCCAAGTACCCGGGCATTCCTATTCTCGTAAGTGGAGATTTCAATGCTCCACATACAGATTGGGGATACAAGTACAACTCTCGAAGAGGATGCCAAGTAAAAAACATAATGACTGACGCTACGTTTACACTGTTGAACCATCACGCTGTGTCTACCTGTTCTGTGCGCACAGTATCTAGAACGAACGCTCCAGATCTCACGTGGTGGTTGGGTCCTGCGACGCCGCAGTGGCGGGTGGAGCCGGATACATGGGGCAGTGACCATATGCCAATCATAATTGGTTTACAAAGAAGATGCATAAAGAAAATTCGACGACGTGTAGCAATCACGCATTGGGATAAATTTCGGGAATCATCGATTGATAAAGTACCCACAGAGCCCTCGGAAATTCTTCCCGCTTTACAAGAACTGCTCCGCAGTAACACAATCATGACTACCGTTGAAGAAGGACAACCTCAACCGGACCTCACTCTTTTGCAACTTTGGGCAAAGCGACGTCAGGCAGAAGTGTATGCGTCGAGGAATCCAGATGTACCAGGTAGCCGTGCTCGTGCTAACCATATAGCATCAAAGGCGCGTCGGCACGAAAAGCAGCTTTCGCGACGACGGTGGCATGAGTGGTGTGAGAAACTTGGATCTGGCATGGGAAACAGAGCACTGTGGCGTACGTTCCGGTCGATGGAAACGTGGTCCCAAGCAACCTGACCCTGCAGCAAGCGTTCGGTTAGCGATGCAAAGTACGCCACAAGAATTTGCAGAACAGGCTGCAAGAGCATTCTTCCCGAAGTATGACAGCGCATCATCTATAAACTGCTCCGAAATCGACGAGTCTGATCATAGTGCCACATCAGGTATATCCAGTCCTTTCAGCATGGCTGAACTAATAGCGGCGATTGAAACTTCGCACAAAGGAACAACACCTGGTCCCGACGGTATTCCTTACGAAGTTTTCAAGAACATGGAAGGTGAAGCTCTTGGCGCACTTCTACAGGCTCTTAATAAAGTATGGGAGACTGGGGACGTCCCATCTGATTGGAAACACTCAGTTGTTGTCCCGATTCCAAAACCAGGAAAGTCTCCAAATAACCTACAAGCTTACGCCCAATTTCACTGACTGCGACCGTCTGCAAGCTCGCTGAAAAGATGCTGGCCACACGTATTTCCTGGTGGCTTGAACGAGAGAATAAATACCATCCGGCTCAAATTGGATTCCGTTCTCATTTGGGAACTGAAGATGGACTTTCTATCTTGTCAGACGACATTTTACAGGTTTCACCACACAGCCACGCAGTACGCACGGTTGTAGCAACCGACATAACGAAAGCTTATGACAATATAGACCATGAAGTCATTATTTCCAACCTCATCGAGCTGGGACTTCCGCCGCAGGTCGTAAGATTTATTTACTCTTTTCTTCACAACCGCACATTTGCTATAAGAGTAGATGGAAAGCCAGAAGGTCGCTTCACGTCCAACAGAGGTGTCCCACAAGGTTCCGTTTTGGCTCCTCTTCTGTTCAACGTTGCGCTAATACCTCTAGCTTGGCAACTACACCGGATTCCAGACGTGAAGTTTCTAATATATGCTGATGATGTGACTTTGTGGTCTGTGCATAAAGACGTCTCAAGACAAGCTCAACAGCTTCAGCAAGCCCTTGATGTACTTGATAACTACACTCGGAACGCAGGGTTGGACATTTCCGCTCAGAAATCAAGCTATGTTGTGGTGGCTAACAAGGCAGGACGCAGAAAGATCACGCAGTGCCCCTTTACATTTACACTTGGTACAGTGACAATTCCTGAGGCTTCGGAAGTCCGCATACTGGGTCTTGACATTCACCGGTCCGGCAGTGGTGCGCACTGGCTCCGAAAAGTCAGGCAGAGTTCCACAAAAGCGCTTCATCTGATTCGCCGAATTGCATCAAAAGCAGCTGGAGCTCGTACTGATGTAGCTCGACGGCTCGTACGCACAGTTCTACATCCAAGAATTGTATACCAGGCGCAATTTCAACGTTTAACTTTGGCACAGCTGGCACAGTTGGAGACCATTAACCGTGATGCCATGCGCACAATAACAGCGTTACCCCGCATCACCCCAATACCAACTTTACAGGAGCACGCCCAGCTTAACACCATTGCAGAGCTAATTTCGCAAAGGGAAAAAGCGCGTGAAATAAAAAAGCAACTTGTTCCGGTTGTTGCTGCATTGCATGCTCACTTTCAACGCGGGTCTCGTATTGACAATCAGTCCGATACAATGCCTCCCTGGGAATTCACCACCATCACATCTAATAAGACAACCAAGTTACGGCGTAGCGATACATCAGACATTATTGACGAACGCTTTATCATCGATGCACCATGCGCTAACATCTGCAAAGTCTATACAGATGCTGCCATCCTACAAGACGGCGGAAGGACATCATTCCTAAGCACCACGCATAATTTCATTAGTGGTCACCAGCATTATCTCTCTACGGAAGCCAGTCCTCTTGTAATGGAACTTCAAGCCATTCATGACGCAGTGCGGGATGTCACCTCTAAGCTGTCTACAATTCAGCAACTTGACGTATTCACCGATTCTTTAGCGGCTATCCAGGAACTCAAGAAAGTTCACAAGGTGATGGAAATCTGCGAGGCGATACATAAGATGAACCGCAATACAGCCACTTGCATCAGGGTACACTGGATTCAAGGCCATGCTGCGAACCCTCACAATATTGCTGCTGACCAACAGGCACACTGCCCTCCTAATACAGACCTCCCATCTATTCCCCTTCCACCTCAACCCCTAAATACACTCCGTGCCCGTAAAAATGTTCTCCGGCAGGATACACGCGCTCTTATCCCACCGTGTGTCTGCTCTCTCCCCCTTCACCTTACTAGGGCGGAGGAAGTTGTGCTTAGGAGGCTTCGGGCAGGGGTGGCCCTTACACCGGCTGTTATTTCAACATGGAACTGGTCGCATTTACCAGTTGGTTCTACATGCCCGTACTGTTCTGTTCCGGTTATACAAGCAGATGCATACCACCTTATATGGACATGCCAAGGATTACAGTCGGAACGCTCCCGTCATCTCCTGCAAGCTGGTCTTCGCTACAGTGACACAAACAGTTATGACCGATGGATACATGACAACACATTCCACAAGACACTTCTTCACTTCATACACAACACCGGCCTAACGGCGCACATTTAACACAAATATACAAAACAAATATTATGCCTTAAGGGCAAGTCTATGTCGCAAAAAAAAAAAAAAAGACCACGTTTCCCAAGTAATGATCTAGTGATCTCAGTATCGGAGTTTACTGCCTCCCGAATTGATTGCCGCAAAAATTTCTCGAATTCGTCAAGAACGAGCGGAGTTACGGGGGTTTTGGCGCATGCTCTCAGCGCTTTCTCTTTTCTCGTGCCGACGAGCGCACTGGAAGCTACATAGGAGGGATGGCACGGGGGAAAGAAGTTACGTCAGCGCGCGTCATGAAACGCGATCGCTCTCCCGCTGTGATTCGCGTGCGCGAGTGCGGCTACCATGTACTCAAGAGTGCGGCGCCGGCAAGTGGCGGCACCCCGTGGCAAGAAGCGCATCTAATCCGAACGCCGCTCTCGATATACGTCAGCTATCGGCCAATAAGCATGCTATGTCTTTTGCGACGTAAACTGGCAGATCCGCGACGTCAACGTGCAGACGCCCCGCGTACCGACGAGAGTGAGAACCGGCCTCTGTTTGAAAAGAGGGTGCCTGGGGAAACGGCAACTTCGCACTCCGCTTGTGGCCTTTACGCGGCGCGCACGACTGTAATATTTGGCAGAGCAGTTCATAGCCGGGTCAGCTTTCCACAGGATGTGTTTTTTCAACAAGCCCAAGGTGTGCTTCACGACCCCTTTAAAGCACATATTTCCTGTTGTATTGACGTTAGTGTAAATTGCTATCTTTTATGAGGTCTACTTATATACACGCCATTATTTGCGTCCCTGCTTTTTAATCACTGTCGTCGTTTTCGCTAGAGTCAGCAAAAAAACGCTTTTCGCAAGAAGTCAAACAGCAGGAAATATTGTTGGCAGTCCTAAAATACCATCAGAAAGTTTATTTTCATCGCACTCACATTTCACGCAAAGATACTTTCAAGGTTCTTTCGTGTGACCCATAAATTACGTAGGACTTACTGAAATGCAAAAAGATGCATCAGCACCATAGAATGCCTCGAGGCAGAACAGAAGAGGGCGTCACTCATAACTTCTTCTATGCTGGTCAAGCGCCTTTTTGCAATTGTAGAGTGCTACAGCTACATACGCGTCGGCGCATTTACTGATCATTTATTTCCCTCTCTCTCTATCTCATCTTTATATTCCTTTTTCCCATTCCCCCAGCATAGGGTAGCCAATCGGGTAAGTGCCTGGTTAACCTCCCTGCCTTCTCTCTTCTCTTCCTCCTTCCTTTTGCATTTCAGTAAGCATGTACCAACTAGCAACAACTATTACTAAGCGTGTAGGTCCTAGAAGGTCAAATACATTTTAACAAAAATATCGAAGCATACTACGAAAATGCGCAGACAAAATGTCGTTTCTAAAAGAACGCAAGGTAGCTGTTTGTGCGCAGCTTTAGTGGAGACTTTAATGAGACTCAACAGCAATTGCAAAAAAAGGACCATCACCAGACGGAAATTTCAGTTTCCTAATTGCTTCCGGTTCCTTTTTCCGCCGGAAGTTATATTTCTAGTATCTCCCAATCAGGGACTGATTACTTTACAGTGTCTTTCTTATATTTTTTTTTTTTTTGCAAGGACAGAGAGGGAGGATTTTGAAGATGCAAGCCCGTGCCTCTAATGAATCGCTGGTTGGATGCGGCGCGCAAATATGGACAGCGCATAAAGGGTTGCAAAGTAGGAAAATGAAGAAAAAAACGTGTAATGGTGCCATATTTTCCTGATTCTCTCTAGGGTGCTCCTTCTTTATTTGGGGGGACCTGCGATTTATTTCCTGCGTAAGAAGGAATGCAGAACGATGTACAAGACCGGGAAACAAATTGTTCATCATGGACACGTGTTTCTCGAAGGGAGGACGACTAATGATCAGTAAGTTTTCTCGGTTTTCGGTGAAGCAACTGCGTCGCAGGAATGGCAAGAAATAAGGACGGATGTGAGAACCGAGATGTATGACAGTTCGAAAGACGTAGTGCTCTTCACGATTAAAAAAAACTGTTGCATGCACTTTCCTGAGTTGTGCAGGAGCATCTTAACTTGATAGTCATGGAGAAAAATAAAAGAAACAGGATTTGAGGCGAATTCGAACCTGGGCCTTCTGCAAGGGAATCAAGCTCGAAACGTGTTCGGAAAAAGAACTTATGTGATTGTGAACAAGGCTCCCGTGTGGGAGCGGAAGCATCTTTTCAAGAATATATTTTTACTTTGGTCGGCGCCGTGTTTTCTTCGTCCAACATATAGAAGCATCTTGCATGACATGGAAACCCATTAATAAATGTCATACTACGTGGCAGAACAGTATAATCATACCACGCATCACCCCATGCTAAATGCGTGACGAGAGGGTGGTTTAAAGCTTCCCACCCATTAAAAGGACTGGTCATAATTCTTCATCACCTTCATCACCATCCACCACAGCAACAACAAATTGTAGAGCTCTGTAGGTGCCCATATTGTCTGAGAAACGCGTAGTGGGTGCTTCGCTGCTACGCAAAATGTGTTGATTCATTGCGTAGTGGGTACCTCGCAACAATACGTACATCCAGTCGGCGCCTTAAAAGAGTTTACGACGGCACGTATGAAGACCGTTCCTCCTGCTTACGCTGTAACTGTGCTGTGCGCTCTGCGTATGTATGGCGCTTTTTCTGGCATTGTAGTGTTCTTACGTGTTAACATGACAACTAAGTGCATTATATTGTCATTATTACTGCAACTATGGCACGGGGTGTACGTGCTCATTCATAAACGAAAGCGACGACGAAGACAAGCGCGATAATAAAAAAATGCGCCGGCAAGCATGCCGCAGATGATTCTGAGCAACTAGACCTTAAGTAATAATAAATTGCATGAATATCGCGAAAAACTTCAAAAGTGTTACGCGACAAAAGTTAATGAGCAGACTTCAGCCATTCCTCTGATGTTGGACTCTGTTACTACGACAGCAGCACGCTAGAACAGCGGATACTACCGTTGTACTGTACCCTACCATACTACCACTGCTACTACTACTACAACAACTGCTACTACTTCTACTACTACTACTAGTACTATACTACTACAACTAGCTCGCTACTACTACCCTTACCTGATGGTTGAATGAGTGGCTTTCAAGGAAAAGTGGCTGATGTATTGCCACATATCGGTATGCACCTTGGCAGCAGCAAAAAATAAAGGTACACAATTCTGACGTGTGCCCGATAAGCCTGAATAATAGGGTCCCAGAAGAGATGCCCGTTGTGTAGATTACTTGAACTATTAATTGCTGGGGTTTAACTTCCCAAACCCACGATGTAATTACAGTATTACAGTGGAGGGCTCTGGAAATTTCGACCACCTGCGGTTCTTTAACGTGCACTTAGATCTAAGTACAAGGGCCTGAGTAGATTACTTCGCAATTTTCAATCTGTATGATAGATTCAGCGTATCAATAATGAAATTTTCGCTACACTGTTAACAGCGAAGCAGTCTAAGCCAGCCGTAGAAAGTACGGTCTGGCACAAATGCAGCCGCGCCGTAGCCATGGCAACCACCAATAGGCCAAATAGCTGTGTTGCACCTTTCCTCTTCGCAGCAACAGCGCTTCCTTCTTGCAGTAACGGTGCAAAGGCGCCGTGCCGCAGCTGGTGCTAAGCCACGCCCACCGATGGATACGATGTGCGCAGCAGGGGTTACCGCCACCGCGCCCACATCTGAGCATGCGCCGTGATAACCATTGCATCTGCACATGCTTGAAAGCAACAGCTTTCAAGCATGTGAATTCAGTTCTCTTTATTTACCAGAATGGAAACTATTCTGGATGAGCTCCTAGTTCAAAAGCCGCAAAAAGTTGTTTCACTCTTCTGAGATATCAATGTCTAACGCAACAGACGTGCTGACTTTTCTTTACAGTTGCCTAAAAACTGCCTAAGCGCTGCTCATCGCTGGCACATGCTGCAGTGACGAATAAACGCATGCCGACATGACATTTTGCTTTTGAAATCTCTGTTGCATAGAAGACCTAAAGTAGCATTTTATAGCCGTAAACTGACGGCGGATGGAAAGCGCTTTTTGGGCCTCTCTAGAAAAAGAAATACATCTCACAGTAATCCATATACGTAAAAAGAAGACTTGAGAACTGTTGAACAATCGCTAGTGACGACAAAAATGTTAATTATGTTATATTTAGGATACTTTTTATACTCCAGCTATTATCTTGAAAATGGCAACGAACCACACAAAGAAACTGATGCGTTATATCGTCGGAAGGTCCCCGTGTCTCACAATTCGCAACGCCAATATCGCCAACCGAGGCGGAACATTCAAGTTGGGCCATCCCTGGCACAAGCTGCGTTGATGAATGAACGCAAGCCAACATTATATTTTTCTCTTGAAGTCGCAGCTGTGATTTAAGAGTGTCTGTGTGTACATCGTCTGGAAATCGCATTTCCTATCAGTGAACGAACTCCCGAGAGCCGAGTGCTCCCCCTCTCCCCCCTCTCTCTTCTTTCTCGCGAGAACTGATGGCTGCGTCATCTAGGCCGAGCCTATCGGCAAAACTACATGCTTTCCCCATCACATGTACTGACTGCCTCGGACTCAAGCTTATGAAGCTGCGTGTGATTACCTCCGCGGAGGCGCCGGCCCGATCTCTTCGTCCTTCGGAAAAATAGATCAGACGGGTCATCTTGATCTTACAACGAAGTGACAAGTGTAAACGAAGAAATAAACAAACTTTGCCAGTAGAAATAAGGTAGACGAGAGTAGGAAACTAAAAATTACAGAGGTGGTATCATAATCCTCGCCATTCTAGATCGCGGGCCTCATTTATCTGTTCCGCGGAACACCACCAAGTTGGCGATGCAGCCCCACTTCTGCTGCTAAACGAGCTCTCGCGATGCCCCCGTATCAGCTACGGCGTACAATTTTTTTTTTCTTATCGACCACGTAGCTCTTGCCGACTTGCTATCCTGCGCGGGGATCATAGCCGCGTTTCGGGAGATTTCATTGCAGTCCTTATGATGGAGAAACGAAAGCGAGTTGCTATACTTCAGCCTGGATTTCCTTCAATCTCAGACCATTTTGTTCCCGTGTTAGTGCCCTTTTATCGACGTCTGCAATGCATTAGTCTTTGTCGTAGCGCGCCCTAATCACGCAAATACAGGTTGTATTTCAAGAGCGAATAGAGCATTGGCATTAGTTCTTTTATGACTGGATGGTTCGGCACAGTAAGATACTAGTGAAACTTCCTATTAAAGATAATCTAAAAACAACCCGCAGTCGAGCGTTAGGAAGTTATATTAAAGCCCATATAAATGAACGTTGTAAAATGTATTATTACGGTAAGTAGCAGCAAGGTGACATCACCCTGTAGTCGAGGTAATCATAAGCTTCATTTTTTCCGTTAAGTGTCTCGCACAAGTGCCAGCGCTTCGGGCTTGACATTTTGAAGCTCAATAAATTATCTACTGCATCATATTTTCTATGTAACTGTAACTACCACATGTCAGTGCAGCAATGTTTTAGTGCTCAAGTTAAGAAAGGTTACAGCTGCCAAGGCCCCAAAGTCAGACATATTACTTGAAGTCCCAGTGCATGTGCTTATTCCTTGGCCGTCGCTATTGAATTAGTTCTAAATAAGTATGCATCTACATTAACAAAAAGTTTTTTTTTTTTTTGCAAACGACGTTCTCAATTATTTTTGATTCAGACATAGTGAAATGAAAACGCACATGAAATCGCATGGATAAAATTGAAAGGAAGTGTAAGTTCAAAGTTAGGAAAAAAGCGACAAGTTACCAGAAAGCTATTTTAAAAAAGCACCATCAGAAAAGTTTGGAATGGTAATATACTTAACACTAAATGTCTCGGGTCTCGTGTCCCCTATGTAGACTGAATGGGTCAGTACTTCTTTACCACAGCGCTGCAGGGTAATATTGCGAATCGGCACTGCGGAGTCATGCAAGGTGGCGCAATGGTTACGAAAGGCAAATTGGCAACTACCCGTTTTTTGCACTAAACTTCTGAGTTGCCGGAAAAAAATATAATGCTTCCAATTTCATGCTACAGTAATGTTTGCAAATGAAGAAATAATTCAGCAGGTGAACTTCTAGATAGTTTGGCCTGACCCTTCATCTAATTTCATATTTTCGTCAGCAGTTCGGCCCAATATATTTCCTTGTATGTTTATTTGTTTGTTTGTTTTCGCATCGAGTTTCATGAAAATTACTCTTGCAATCACCGTTGTTGTTAAACCTGTGTATTTCCTCACGTTAGCATAATAAAGCTCCTTTTTTGTGAATGGCAGTGTCACACGGAGGATCTTATACTGCTTTCTGCGCATTACAATTTCTATGCTCTCTTGAAGCGTTTTGCGTCGCAAATTGCAGTAAGTGCAACATAGTCAGTTCGTTGTTTTCGAAACCACATTAAGTTCTGTAAAAAGGCAATATCTGCAAACTACTCGCTCAGGATTTAAAATCTTCCAGCGTACTTGCAAACGATCGTAGTGGTACTGGGTCCGCAGCACTGCGTTGTTTCGTTTCGCTCGCGCAAGAGTCCCACTACCATGACAACCGACGTCCGGAACGCAGTCTGACAAAGATTTGCGCCCAGGCTAACACGCCTAACGCGTTCAAATTTTTATACGACATTTACAACGGCTTACTTCGAACAGTGGGCAAAGCTTTAGTCCAGCAACCGAATTACTAATCCGGGTTTTTTGAAGGATCGTTAAATCATGGCGCGTTATCTAAATGGCACGAAACTCCCAACGCATAAGCCTATTATACTGCCTGAGTTGGCGCACGATAAATCCAGCTTCCGATGTCGTCGCTAAAGCACATTCGCTATACACGCACTAACGAAATGATAAGAGTTTTCATTTTTCATAACTAATGCGGTTTACACGTTAGCTATAAAATTTGTGCGCGTTTCTCAATCCTTCTTTACTGCGACTTGCGGAGCCGCTTTTACAATCTACGTTCAACACGTCTAGAAATACACAATCACTCACGTTCTCAAAATGCAGTCCGAGTATTCGGAGCTGCTTCTTCTAATAATATTGAAGCAAAAGCGTATTGTAATAAACAACAAACAAAACGACGCAAAATAAAAAATACAAACAAATACGAAGTTGAGAGCGAGCCCGCTGGTGTCCCATCATAACCATATTGTCCTGAGCTTTAAAATCGGCGGCTTTTTCTGCCGAACTCTTCGTTGGAAGCATATTAACTGCAGTAGCTTGTCATGCAATGTGAAATGAGTTTCTATTTTTTTGTTACCTCTGTACAAACCAGTTTGCAAAGCTTTTCATACTTCGCTCCGTCGATGTTCTGGTACTTTATAATTTGGGCATATTCAAGCTCGTACTCTCGAGTGCTGCATTATGTGAATACTCTCGGTATCATGCGCGCCCTAAATAAAATTTATCTCTATTTTTCTTGAACACAAAAACGGCGTTCTTTGTAGGAAAATTACAGCAATAAACTAATAAAATAACAAAAGCGGAAGCTAGCTCAATGAAACGTTCTTGCTGATAACACCTCTTCCATTCGCCAATGACAGTTTTAACGAGGCAAATTTTATTGTTCTTTGTCCATTTCCACTCGTGTTGCCAGTTAGAGGTTAGTGTTCGGTAAACAGCTTAAACCCCGTCCTAATAACAGGCACATGTAGCCTGGAAACAGTCAGTCTTTTGCGGTTGCTGCGCCTCTTTTCTTCCTGGGATCCCATTTAACTAGCGGACAATGAATGTTAAACCAACTCTTCAAACTCGCGCGTCGCTCTGTCATTCGAGTAAGTCGTAACCACTTTTACGACGAGACCCGCCGCAGTCTATTGTCTCGGATAAGCAGCTCATAAATTTTATTTCTATTTCACGGAGATATGCTTTGCATATTATAACCTTTACAGCCGCGTACTGTGAAGGGTGAATTTCCCAGTATTTCTCCTTTGTGCGTTAACGTGAACCAACGGCAAAATTAACCACAAATCCCACTTTTCGGGTTCAGGTTTCCCATTTACGAAAAAAAGCCCGCAGTCCGTCTTAAGCTCCAGCTTAGGGTTTTAAAGCGCGTAGGGTTTTAAAGCTTGGTTAGGTATAACGCGTCCCTAGAAAATAAGAATAAACAGCCATGCGCGTTGATTAAATAACCGTCTGAGCATGCTGTGTGGGCACGCCTGTACTACTGCTCGAAAAATGAATGTAGGGTATGTTCGACATTTTCTCTACTAACGAGTTTCGTAGCGGACCTCTTTCGAACGCTCAAGTTTAGTCTAGAGGGCTCGACTAATCATATTGCCGTATAGGCGCCCTTGTCCCGAGCTGTTTAAACAGCACGTATACATCCATAATTTTGCATGCACCTCGGCTTTACTTTCTCCGCTGCAAAAAACTAAAGCGTATCTTTCGAACAAGAATGCTTGGTTGGCTCTGCTTACGTGCTCGTTGCCTGTTTATTAATAGAATATGACTATTAGCGTAAGGTAAGCTTTCGTTCCAGCATCTGCAGCTGTATCGTGCAAATTACATTCAGTGAGAAAGTTAATGTAGCAAGTGATGCGCGGTTCCTTTAACGACTTCATTATAATATTCGGTCAAATTTTAAGTATCATGCTTCATTAACCAAGATATAACTGAGAAATGTGACTGAAAATGATGTACACAGTCTGATTCAATAAAAAAACTATTATGGTATAACGTCTACCATCATTGGGATTTGCACTGAAAAGAATACTGTTTCCTTCGCAATTATCAGGCCATCCAAAAAGCGGCAATACATATGGTATATTGCCCAACGGGCTTGTCTAAGCCTATGAGAGACGGTCGCCCATGTTGCCTAGTGGAGATCCCATTATTTTAAGCAGTTAATTCTCACAATAAAGCAGAACCTTTATTCTTGGCGCGATGGAATATCAATTTCGCTACTTTTTTTTTTTTTTTTTTTTTTATTGAAATGATGGAATAGGAGAGGTTGGTGCCATTATAGTGGCACCGGCTACTCCTTCTCGCTTAGAATACAGAATATGTAGTAACAAGATTAATAAGGGCACAAAATGCAATACAGTAGAACACAGGAAAATACGCACAGCCGAACATCACATGGCAGTTCATAAACCTCTAAAACGTCTAATAGGTTCATATGTACAAAATACGCACAGCCGAACATCACATGGCAGTTCATATACGTCTAATAGGTTCATATGTACACAAGTGTTGTATGACAAGTTCAAATGGGAAAAGTCAGTTCACCTGTATACGCTCAAACTCAAATATTCTGTATTGCTTGACATGCACAGGAAAACACACTGACACAAATGATGACACATAAAATGAAACACACTATCACAAACATAACACAATTCCTTCAGTATGAAGGGAAGTCGACATCGTGTGCAGTAGGTCAATATTTCCATAAAATATTCGATTCTTCAAGAAACTTCTTCAAGGCGACAAGCGCTCTTTTCTGAAGACTTGCCGTTGGCCATGGACCTAGTATTTTCGTCAATGTGAAAGGCCTTCTATCTAAAAGTAGTAGACTTGCTCGTAATACTTTTCGTTGTGATTCATAGTTTGTGCACTCGATAAGTAGATGATGTACATCTTCGTCAGGGTGGCCGCAGGAACATTCTGTACTAGACGCACGTTTTATCCTGTGTAGGAAGTGTCGCGTAAATGCTGTGCCAAGCCGTAGGCGGTGGACTAATGCTTCAAATCTCCTATTTTCTCTCAAGTCTGATGGAATGCATAGTTTTATGTCAGGGTCTATTAAATATAAGTCCGAACTTTTAGACTTTTCATCGAACCATTTGTCTTTGGTGAGGCTAAAGGTTGTCTGTCTCAGGAGTAGGCGGATTTCATTGTGAGAAATTGGAAGGCTAATTGTCTCTTCGTTATTGTGCGCCCGATTTGCCGCGGCGTCCGCTGCAGTGTTTCCTGGAATGTTGCAGTGACCTGGTATCCATTGGAATGCGATCACGTGATTCATTGCTTTTGCTTTTGCGTGTTCTTTTAGGGTTTCATATAATAGGGAAGAGTTTAGAGAATCTTTTCTAGTACTTTGTAGAGACGCTAGAGCGGCCTGTGAATCGCTAAAAATGACCCATTTTTGCTCCTTTTTTACTGATGTTATAAAGCGCAACGCGGATAGAATTGCAAAGAGTTCCGCAACGGTAGAAGACGTCACTCTACATAATTTAAATGTCTGCTCTACTGCCAAGTGTGGAATGACAAAAGCCGAAGAGGAGGAATTTGCATGGCAAGAGCCGTCTGTATACACGTGACTATACTGTGGATATAGGTTATAAATCTGGAATAGTGCCAGCTGCTGCGCGAATATCATGAACATGTCCCTTTTTGATATTATTCCCTCAACCGACAACTGTATCTTTGGTCTTGGCAGCATCCAAGGAGGGAAATTAATATCTACTCTGCTTATCTCATATCTCGGTAATAGTTCTTTATGTTCTTGAACGATATTGTGAAGCTTACATTTATTTCTTTCTATAAGTGCGAGGTTCAATGGATGCGTCTCGTGCTGAGTTAAAATGCGGTAAACATGTCGACAAGTTTCGACTGTTCGTATGACAGTAAATGGCGGATGACGAGCTTCAGCTATAACGAGAGGACTCGAAGTTGCCTGTGGGACTCCTAGGCACACCCTTAGCCCCCTTGCCAGTAACCTCTGAAGGCGTTCCTCGGTAGTTTGCGACAACCCCTGGAGAACAGGTGCCGAATAAGCAATCTTTTGCTTTATTAGTGCGTTATGCACTTGCAATAGTGAAGAGACTGATCCCCCCCATGTTGTGCCAGCGAGTCGACGGAGTACGTTGACAACTATATTGACTTGTTTTTCTAATGCGCGAATGTGCGACGCCCACGACAGCTGTCTGTCAAGGATAACGCCAAGAAATTTATGTTCTTTCACCAACGTCAACGTTTTTCCTTCCAGTGTAAGATTGAAATTATTCATCTGTCGTCTAGTGAAAGGTAATACCGCTGTCTTCGCGTACGAGAGACTCATGCCTCTTTCCTTCAAAAAATTGTCGATAATGTTGAGACCCTGTTGCAGCACTGTTTGAACTTCGCGTATATCTGATCCTGAGGCCCATATGCAGATGTCATCTGCGTAGAGTGAATACCGCAATCCAGTTGGTAACTTTCCCGGTAACGCTGCCATTACACAGTTGAAGAGGAGTGGGCTTAGAACACTTCCTTGTGGAACACCCTGTGTGACGTAATGGTAATTACTTTGTCCCTCAACTGTTACCATGTATATTTTCCTTTCACTCAAAAAATTTGAAATCCATCGCAGCGATCGACCACATAACCCAAGTTCTAACATCCCAGCCAGCACGTGAATGTGACTAACAGAGTCGAATGCCCTTTGAATGTCGAGAAATGCCGCAATTGTGACGTTTCCACATATGCGTTCATGCTCAACGCATGTGACAATATCTAATACCGCATCCATTGTGCATCGCCTTTGCCGAAAACCTGTCATGTAGTCTGACAGCACTCTTGTATGTTCACACCACCATTGAAGTCGACTGTTTACCATTATCTCCATCAACTTACAGAGACAGCTTGTGAGACAGACCGGGCGGAAGGATTCAAGGCATAGAGGGGTCTTTCCTGGTTTTAGGACTGGAATTATACGACCTAATTTCCATGAATCAGGAAGAGTCTCTGATATCCACATATCGTTAAATAGCTCTAGCAGTGCCATTCTACCTGCTGGTCCAAGGTTCTTCAGCATCATATACGTAACGCCATCTGGTCCCGCAGCTGTCTTTGTACGACATAACTCAAGAGCACTCTTCAGTTCGTCTAAGCTAAACTCACAATCAAGTTGAGGGTGTTGCGACATAAAACACGCACGCACCTTTTGATTGGCAAGTGCTTCGGAACTTGTAAATTGTGGGCATGTAATTGTGATTCCCGGTCTGGTTATTAGCCGACAGAATTCGTCAGCAACATCTGCTTGCTGAGTGTTAAGGGCTATGGAAAGAGCTCGGAAAGGATTGCTCTGGGTAACGGGACCGCTGAAGGATCGGACAACCGCCCATATTTTAGGAACAGGAGTGAAAGGACTCAACGACGAGCAGTATTCTCGCCATCGTCTCTTACCTAATTTCTGTAAGCGACGGTGTGATGTTGAGTGAGTTTTTTGTGCCGTCTTGTAGTCCTCGAGTTTTCCGCTGCGACGGTAAGCCCGTTCTGCTCGTCTTCTGATTGCTCTTAAGCGTTCGTATTCTCCGTCAACTGCAGCATACTCATTTGGGACAATGACCTGCTTGGTGCTAATCTTATAAGAGTCGCACAGTATAGTTGTAAAAGTTGCTAAGTTTGGCTTTTCGCCTAATGCACTCGTTATGCGATGACGAAAATGCTGCCAGTTAGTATATTTTGAGTAGCGCTGAGTCCTTGTACTCCGCATAAGCCGATGTTTTATCAGAATCGGGAAGTGATCACTGCCATGCGTTTCTATATCTGTTGACCATTCAGAACCCTCAAGAAGGTCATGTGAGCATAGCGTGACATCGATACAGCTGGAGTAACGATACCCTCTTAGAAAAGTTGGAGAGCTATCATTTAGCACTGTCAGCTTGCATTTCTCGGCAGCGCACTCAATAACATGTCCACGAGAATCAGTATGTTCACTGCCCCAGATTACGTTATGAGCGTTGAAGTCCCCACAAACCAACACACATGTGTCTGCGATATCAAACACATTCACCAGGCTGTCTAAAGATATTTTGCTAGAAGCTTGTAGATAAAGGCTTATCACAGTGACACTTCTATTTCTAAAAGATATTTTACATGCCACAAACTCCGGTATATCTGAGTCACTTGACTGTATTAAATAGGACGGCAGATCTTTTCTAACGCATAGCATCGCTCTGCTGTTTCCAGCTCTGCGCGATGATTTATATATCACGTAGTTAGAAAGTCGGAAGTCATCACGCACACCTGCCTCCTGTATGCATAAGACAGGAAAGTTATGTTGAGCGAGTAATTTACGAAAATCAGCTGCCTTGTTACGAAGGCTGTTAGCATTCCACTGATATATGAAGACATTGTCATAGCGACTATTCATAGTAAGCCTGCCGTGAAGCTGACTGAGGTTGTGGGAGCACTAGCGGCTCCATTGACAGTAATGCTTTTACCTCCGGTAGGTTGTTTGCTTGTGGAAGGGCGCTGAGAATTGCACGAAGAGCTGTGAATAGCATCGGTAGTATCACCTGAGCCAGAGGTACAGACGAGTGATCATTAACTGGCGCTGAAGCTCCGTCCGGGGTCGGAGCAGGCCGTCGAGGAGGAGCATCAGATGACCGCTGAGATGGTTTCTGTGGCAGGAGTGAACGCTGAGGTAATCGCTGGGATGATGTTTGATGAGGTGTCTGCCGTGGTGTCTGGGAGAGGTGAGCACCATTCTCTGAGAGCAGATCGTGTCGCTCGCTGACCGGAGGTTGTCTGCTCGGTTTCTTTAGGACTGTAGAATAACTCATTTTATCCGCTTGGTCCTGCTCTTCGTAGGCATTTGAAGCCACATATCTTACAGTGTCAGGGTTAGGTGGGGGCGCATTATGTGGAGGCGACCTTCCATATGTCCACTCGTGCCTGCGTAATCTTGAGGCAGCTCTGTTCTGAGGGCAGCCGGAGTAGGAAGCTGTATGGTTTCCTCCACAGTTGGCGCACTTTGGCTGCAGCACGGACTTGCACTCCGAGTGGTCGTGGTTCTCTGAGCATATCTTGCAGCGACGTGGACTGTGACAGTTCTTGGCTAAATGGCCAAATCTCTGGCAGTTGTAGCACCTCAGGGCAGGACCAAGGTATTCTTCCACAGGATGACTCGTGAAGCCCAGATGCACCCTTTCCGGCATTGGCCTGTCTTCTCTGAAGGTCAGTATAACAGTTCTCAGAGGGTGAGATTCGATCGCACCATCTTCTTGTCGTTTGAAGCGTGCCTGACGGCGGGCAGATGTCACACCAAAATCCTTCAAGAAATCAACCAGTTGCTCCTCAGTGTATTGAAGTGGGACATGGCGTATCTTGCCGACGTTTCTCGTATAAGATGCTGGAATATAAGGCTTGACTCCCAATCCAGCCACTTCATTCATCGTTAGGAGATGCTTTGCCGATGACACAGAAGAAACGCTGACAGAAAAGCTCCCATCTCTGTTTACGCGAAACGACTGGACTTTTTCCTTTGCCGCTGAGACAATTTCCGAAGCAGCACGGTTTGGATTCACATGCCAGAAGCTGCTGCCTTCCTCTGATGGTCGAAAGACGACTGGAATTCCCTCCGGTCGTTTCTTTTTATAGGTCACGAAGGTGAACGGCGTGTCATCACAATCAATTTCTTCTTCACTTAAGTCATAGGTCGATGTCCTATCATCGTCGACGCGAGGTTTCTTGGCTTCGCTTTCGCCTGTCTCAGCCAAGGTCTCTGAAGGTACGCTGGTATGAACTGCAGCGTTTAGTACTAGCATCGCCGGTTTGATAACGTGGTTCGCATGCTGTGACATTCCCGAATGCTGGGCCGGTTCTGTGGCACTCACGTGCCTTAGAACGCGCTGCCGGTCATATGGCTCGTGCCGTCGTTCTCTGCTGCCTCCTGCCGTAGTTGGTAGAGACGCCCTGGAGAGCGCAGCGAAAACTCACAATAATGCGCGAGATCTTCAACGCATATGTATCCCTCAGAGTGCCTGTTCTCTCTGGCCAGCAGTAGAAAGTCTCAAACCAGCTCTTGTTCTTCAAAAAACAGAGAAAGAATAGCTCACCAAAGAGGCAGCGGCCGCTCGGTGGAACGTCTTCTTCTTCTTGCTCGGCTTTTGCGTTAGCACAATTTAGCCGAATGCTATCTCCACACTGGCGTATATTTACGGCATCGCTGTGAAACTGTGACGAAAATTCCGTAAATTTACAAAAAAAAGTGCCGAGGGCTTTACCCTGAGGAGCATATTATGACACCAGGAGAGTGCCCCTTGACCTTACAGTGCATGCTTCACTCCATAGTCCACAAGAAAACAGTGGTCTCATTACCGTGCTCCTTATGATCCACTGAACTCAATTTTTACCTAAACGCCTTCGTTCCTAATGCCAGACAAAGGTAGCAAGCCAAGGACTTCTTGAATTAATACGCCTGCATTTCGTTCTCTCTGTACCTTCATTTGTCTTAAACAAAGCTTTATTCTTACTGAGTAAAGAAAGAGTCGATGCAAATGGGAAAGAAAGCTGTCAGTCTGAGCTATATAAGCGAATCCGCCGCAAAAAGTATGGCCTATCATTCTGTCGGCATTTCAGTTCATTTCCTCCCCAGAAGTACTCAAACGCGTTCGTACATTTGGGCATGCACATTGTACAGACGGCTCCACTGTTAAAGGGAACACTTGCATTTCGGGTATGTCCGGATCTCGCTCTCCTGCAAAAGCATAGTGGCTTAGATTTGCATAACACTACTTATTTGCTTAACACTACTCTACCCTCATGATAGACTAGTAACGTGCACGAACAATTTTTCCGCATCCACTAGCCGTTAGGGGGCCAACAAAATCAAAGTTGCTCGTTCGAGTGTTTCCTTTAACAGTGGACCGTACTGTACATGTGTTCTAAATATTCTACGTAAGCATTGTTTGAGAGCACTAGCAAAAAATAATAAATTATGACGACCGCCTTAAACGATTCTTACACTTGCGACTTCTTTGTGTCCGCAACACCTAGCAGCGATATTTTTTAATCATTTTTTCTTTCCATGCGGTCGCCTAAGCCGTGTAGCTTGGAACCTCGGATATCCACCTCTCACAAGACCGACGATCCATATTTTTTTCTGCATTTAATGCAAAAATCGAACAAAAGAAAAGATTCTGGAACGAATACTCTCAATTTTCCTTCGCAATGCACACTGAGGTTTTGGGACGACACAAAGCAACTTTAGCTTAACAGGGCGCGACGTAAAATTATAAAAGGTTGCGTCTATATTTACTATGTCTTCAAACATGCAAAATATAACGGCGCATAACTGTTGTATCTGTGCATGAATTCAGCACTTTGTTTCTCCACCTTTCCATCCCGTTATTTCTGGGCTCTTCGTGCATTCGCACAATATTCAGCGTTTGACCGCGAAGTGTAACAAATATGCTGCGGTTATTTTTCATTGCTCCTCTGTTTTCGAGCGAACGCGTACAGGATTACTCCCACACTACAGTAGTTTATAGTTAGGTAACCACAATATTTCTTTTACCTATGATGGCTCCGAGCAACCGCATGCCTGCGCTTCATTTTTGTTTATTCGGTTTCTATTGCGTAGCGAAATAATATCTGCGGACTCTTTCCATAAATTATGTTTATACCGCTTCGATTGCCGCTAGTAACCTTAATTTGATTTAGGTGCCAGAAGCCGGCAATTGTTTTCACCTACCTAAGTTAAGAGGTTTTAAGCTCGAAATCTGAAAAATTGATTGTAACGCAGTTGTTTCGAGCTGGGATGACTTATTTATCCAAGCGAGACGTAGTTTAAGCTATTGGAAGTCCAGCAATTCACAGGAACGAAAACGATAATGTACAGCCATGAGAGCCCGACTAAACATCTGTAGAGATATTGCGGGTTCTTGGATGATGATACCATCTTTACAAGGAAATGTTGCCACAGGGATAAAGTTATGCAGCAGCTTGGTTCCCTCAAGCACTCGCACTATTTAGATGCCCAGCAGCACTACCCATAGAAACTTAGCTTTAAAGAGTGAAAACTTTATGAGGGTATAACAAGAGCTTAACAGAATTTTAATACTCATATGGCTGGACGTAACATGCACGCAGAAATCAAAGTTATAACTTGCCCTAGTAAATTAGGTGTCTACTAATATTGCACCTGAGAACAAAATGAAGCCAACGAGGACAGAGAAAATTACCTGGGGCTGTTTCATTAGAATGCAGAAATATAAAAGAACACGAAAATAGCTCTAACAGAAAGGAAAACACTGCAGGCGGTAGGTGCATCCACAACATCCAAGAAGGTTCTATTCTTACATGTTTTCCCCTTTCTTCATAAAATTACGCAGCAAATATGCGTAATGCCTTGGGTTCGCACCTATAAGCGATGGCGCACGGTAAACTCCTCCTATGATGTCCAAATTTTACTGTCATCACTATAACATAGAAAGAGAGAGAGAGATTATAAATTGAGGGAAAGGCAGGGAGGTCAATCAGAATTCTCAGAATCAGAAATCAGAAATCAGAACTTAGCTTACACTAAGGGAAGGGGAAAAAGATGGAAAGCAAAGCGGTGGGAAAAGCACACGCGCCATAAAAAAACAAAACATATATGAATAAAGGAAGGCGCAGAGCGGGAGTCCTACAGCCTATTCAATAGGCCACTGCCACTCAAAAAAAATCACACCATCTCCGCTAAAGGGGTCCATGAGGCGATGGGAAGCAGCGTTTCGGCATCTCGAGCCCGCGTTTCAGAGGGCAAGTGGAGAGGGGGAGGGGATACGGGGAGGGGAAGTGGAGAGGGAGGAAGTGGTAGTGGGGAGGGGAGAGGGCGAGAGGAGAGGGGGAAGTGATAGATGGGGAGGGGAAGGGGAGAGGGGAAATTTGGGAGAGGGGGAAAGTGTGAGAGGAGGTGTCTGGAGAGGGTTCGTGCATGCGCAGTAAGGGTGGTCACGCCGCACACCACCACCACCACCACCACCGGTTTGAACTCCACCATAAGATACTTCGCATCTAAAAGTTCAGTAAGGCCTTAATTGATTTCCGGTGTGAAGACAGTTCGGGTCGGCATTCTAGCACTGACTGTTCCGACTAGGGTCTGGTGTGTTCCTCACGGATTTTTTGTCATCATTAGCAATCTCTCGAATTCTCATTGCAGCGTCTGTTCTTGTGAACGGGATGGATTCCACGTGTGCAGAGCTGCTCGATCTGCACATGAAGACGGCGTGCCACAACATAAAAATTAATAATGAACTGCGAGAATCTTTAATGTTTACTGCAGCTGGAATATTTTCAAGACGTTCAAACACATGTATGATTTTGTTCAATCTCATTTCAATATATATTTTGTCGAGATGTTAGTGCCTTCATTAGCATCGTCTACTCCTTTTCACGGATAAGGCTTAGTGAAAATCTCAGTAGTCGTGAAAGGAAACTACATAAAATCGCGCTTAGAGAGAAAGTTTCTATAATTCAGTCAAGCCTAGCATATCCCATAAGCACAAAGTCCATTCACCCTTTGACACTAAAGACGACACAAATACAG